>NW_022991941.1:115000-232500 GCF_902827175.1 Gymnodraco acuticeps
GTAAGAAGAGACATGAGAAGAGAGGACACATGTTGATGTAGAAGAGACATGAAGAGAGGGGACACATGCTGATGTAGAAGAGACATTGAAGAAGAGGGGACACATGTTGATGTAGAAGAGACATGAAGAAGAGGGGACACATGTCTGATGTAGAAGAGACATGAAGAAGAGGGGACACATGTTGATGAAGAAGAGACATGAAGAAGAGGGGACACATGTTGATGTAGAAGAGACATGAAGAAGAGGGGACACATGTTGATGTAGAAGAGACATGAAGAAGAGGGGACACATGTTGATGTAGAAGAGACATGAAGAAGAGGGGACACATGTTGATGTGAAGAGACATGAAGAAGAGGGGACACATGTTGATGTAGAAGAGACATGAAGAAGAGGGGACACATGTTGATGTAGAAGAGACATGAATGAAGAAGAGGGGACACATGTTGATGTAGAAGAGACATGAAGAAGAGGGGACACATGTTGATGTAGAAGAGACATGAAGAAGAGGGGACACATGTTGATGTAGAAGAGACATGAAGAAGAGGGGACACATGTTGATATAGAAGAGACATGAAGAAGAGGGGACACATGTTGATGTAGAAGAGACATGAAGAAGAGGGGACACATGTTGATGTAGAAGAGACATGGAGAAGAGGGGACACATGTTGATGTAGAAGAGACATGAAGAAGAGGGGACACATGTTGATGTAGAAGAGACATGAAGAAGAGGGGACACAGTGTTGATGTAGAAGAGACATGAAGAAGAGGGGACACCATGTTGATGTAGAAGAGACATGAAGAAGAGGGGACACATGTTGATGAAGAAGAGACATGAAGAAGAGGGGACACATGTGATGTAGAAGAGACATGAAGAAGAGGGGACACATGTTGAGTAGAAGAGACATGAAGAAGGGGGGGACACATGTTGATGTAGAAGAGACATGAAGAAGAGGGGACACATGTTGATGTAGAAGAGACATGGAGAAGAGGGGACACGTGTTGATGTAGAAGAGACATGAAGAAGAGGGGACACATGTTGATGAAGAAGAGACATGGAGAAGAGGGGACACGTGTTGATGTAGAAGAGACATGAAGAAGAGGGGACACATGTTGATGAAGAAGAGACATGAAGAAGAGGGGACACATGTTGATGTAGAAGAGACATGAAGAAGAGGGGACACATGTTGATGTAGAAGAGACATGAAGAAGAGGGGACACATGTTGATGTAGAAGAGACATGAAGAAGAGGGGACACATGTTGATGTAGAAGAGACATGAAGAAGAGGGGACACATGCTGATGTAGAAGAGACATGAAGAAGAGGGGACACATGTTGATGTAGAAGAGACATGAAGAAGTGGATTTTGCATAATAGGTGACCTTTAAATCATTTATTAGTGTTGGGAAATCAGGATTTTACTCACAAAAAGAACAATGTAACAGTCTCCCTCAAAGAAGTTACCGAAGCCTTGAGCTGGAACCGGCACCATCTGCATGTTCTGAATGAGAAAACCGATACAATTAAGGTTTACACACAAATAGGACCAGTAATATCCCCATGCACAGAAATATGACATTGTTAAAGGGCTGGCTCACATTGATGGTCCATATCTGCAGGCCAGGCTTCCTGCTGACACTTTTAAACGTGTCTTGATTGTCATCGCTCATCATTCTGCTGAACTGCAAACAAAAAAACACACATTTAAGAAAAGAAACAGGGAGGATTGCTGTTGTTTTTAACTGAGGAAATATAAATGTGTACAGGCGACGTCACCCCATTCAAAGTGAATGGGAAGCGTCTCCGTTGAAGCACCGACGCTGCCGTGTGGACGTACCGTGACGTGAATTAAAGACCTGCTTCCATTGCTGCAACAGGAACGACTAGTTCCACTATAATTAACCTGCATTGTCTCAACACACACAATGAGCTTTGTTATTCCTCTAAATGCGTGCTAATGTTTTCCAAACAAGAAATATACATTTGTACAGGTGATATATGCAATACAACAGATTTAAGGTAAGTAAGATATATAAGTAAAAGCTATAGAGAAACTTTAAACATATAATACTATATTCATTGGGTATACTATTGGGATTTTTTGCTAAATTCTTGTTCTCCAGCTCCTGGGGGAAATATTTAGGACTTTAACTGCATAATACTCGAGCTTTTTCATTTGTATAATAATGTAGACTACCCTCTGGAGCTGGCTAGGTAGCGAACAGAGTACCTCAGAGTAAATTAAAAAAATTAAGTTGGGAGTTAAGGATTTTAAAACGTTTTTGCTTTCTGCTTATAGTCACGTCCACACGGCAGCGTCGCGTTGAAGCTTGCCGGTGGGCGTGTCTCCCGTGGGCCAACAACCAATCACATTAATCTCCCGCCCTGGACACACAAGCACACGGTTTGATTGGTTAGTGTTTGTACTGGCATATGATTTGATTGGCTGGCGCTTCCGTTGACGCTTGAAAAGTTGAACTTTTCTCAACTTTCGAAGCGAGCAACGGAGGCAAAGCGACGCGACGGAACCACAACGCAGTTCGGCAAAGCGTGACGTCACCCCATTCAAAGTGAATGGGAAGCGTCTCCGTTGAAGCACGCGACGCTGCCGTGTGGACGTACCGTGATGTGAATTAAAGACCTGCTTCCATTGCTGCAACAGGAACGACTAGTTCCACTATAATTAACCTGCATTGTCTCAACACACACAATGAGCTTTGTTATTCCTCTAAATGCGTGCTAATGTTTTCCAAACAAGAAATATACATTCGTACAGGTGATATATGCAAGACAACAGATTTAAGGTAAGTAAGATATATAAGTAAAAGCTATAGAGAAACTTTTAACATATAATACTATATTCGTACTAATGGGAATAAGCCACATTTTGGTCTCCTTCCAAGGGAAATATTTTGGTCTTTAGCTGCCCAACGCTTCAATATTTTAATTTGTAAAACGTTGTCTGCCCTGTGGTGCTGGCTAGCTATACAGTTAGTTAAGGAAATAATTTGGCTCCCTTTTGTGAAATTAAACCAAAAAGATGCCCTGTGAAATGCTCAAAAAGTGTAGGATTTGCTAAAAAGTATGTGTAAGAACTTTCAACAGAAACACATATTCAATAACAAGTACTCGAAACTACTTCAACAGAAAAATATACATTTTGAATCTTTCTAATTGCTAATCCTTTCCCTCTTTTCACTGGAAACAGATGTCTCTAAGTGAGGAGTGAAGCATTTCAGATTGGATCTCACAGAGGAAACACCTCTAATCCTCCTAATGAGTGTCAGCCTGGCGCCTCAGCATGATACAAGTTATGCAATCAGCGCCTCTTGACTCAGATATGAGGAACAACAGCACTGATAAGCTAACGTCTCCATCCGAGCTGAGAATATACAGAGGGCTTGGGGGTGAAACGCTGTATGGAAACAGGCTTGTGAAATGCTACCGGCTACATATCATGAATACAAACACAGGATCCATACATGCTGTCCAAAAAGATGTGGGAGTTATTCCTAAGAGAAAGCTATAATTCATTGGCTAATATAATATTTGCTCCAAAAATAACTGAGTGGTGATTGATGGAGGTTGTGTGAGGTGATACAGGTCAGTAAGCAGGATGTTAACCACACCCTTCATTAATATTATCAAGCCTCTGGATTTCAGTGAATCAGATAAAGGGTGACACAGAGGTGACACATTTTATAATGTGATAGGGCTTGGCATACTACGATATCCCACTTAATATAAGAGTTACAGTTTTAAAGCAAGATTATGTCGCATTAACAGCAACAATTATGTAACAGCAGAGGCTAAGTCTCTACTACAACACATAAAATGTTTATTACTACACTTAATCCGGTTCAAATTGATAAAATTAGATTTGAAATGATAATGGGAGTTGCTCATTGACCGGCACAAATATCTGGTGACCATTTCCTTTTGTTCTCTGGAGGAGGACACACCCATGACTTCTCTACACGGAGGGGAAATGTACTCCTTATATACCCAGTATTTAAAAGAAAATCTAAAATGGGCTAAAAATTGACAAACTACAACACTTGGAAGTGATTTTTAAGCGATTAAAACACAATAATATCATATTCTATAATAAGATACTACTTTGAAAAGAGCCATTATGCATAATTAGGTACTTAGTTATGACTTGTAGCTGATAATACTTAATAATTTACGACTTTTAATTGTAATGGAGTATTTTAAGACCAAAGGATGTATACTTTTACTTAACTAGAGGATACTTCCAACTCTGTCCACACATTAAAACAAATCTGTACACATAAAATACTTAATATTCAAAGCAAACATACTATAAATACTGACTTTTATTACTTAGTTTACTATCTCAATGTTATAATATGTTCATTTTGACATCTCGGTGTTCCCTTAATTGATTTATTTCAATTAACCAACTCACTTTCTTGACTGAACAGCTGTTTATGCTAGTTGTTCAATATTTCGTCTGTGGCTTCTCCCTTGTGTTGTGAATGAAAAGCATCCATTGTGCTGTGCAACATGATCCAGATCAACATACTGTATATGAAAGATGAAATGAAGACCAGCTTCCATTACTGCGACAAGAAAGACTGGTTCCTCTTCAATTAACCGTGTGTATTCACTCAACACAATGAGCTTTGTTATTCCTCTAAATGTGTGCTAATGTCATGATGTAGGGTTTAAAAAACACTGCTAAAGGCCCGTTTTAAAGATATTATCTCAACAAAAAATGGGTTGGGATCTTACCTTGTGTTGCGTCTGGCAGAGTGAAGGCCTCTCCTACAAGGTTACAGGTGAATTAGTGACTTTGTGCAGTGAAGTACAGCTGGCTTCCCCCTCCGGTGTGAGAGCTGAGTGCGTGTATCACAGAGGGCTGACTCTATTTGTTTCCACACCCAGGTTAGAACACACCTGCAATTTCCTGCCTCAATATTTACAGTACAACAACCTTAAATACGCCTCTCCGTGCATCGCCCCTCCTCTAAAAAAAAAAGGTATTTCTAAAAGGAGAAACTGACTTGGGAGTAATGGATGACATGTAACAGGATTAGGTTATCAGCAGAGGTGGGAAGTAGTGGAGTACAAATACTTTGTTACTGTATTTAAGTACATTTTTCTGGTATCAGTACTTTACTCCTTTACACTTCTGAACTTTCTACTTCTTACATGTTGAACACAAATACCTGTACTTTCTACTTCTTACATGTTGAACTCAAATACCTGTACTTTCTACTTCTTACATGTTGAACCCAAATACCTGTACTTTCTACTTCTTACATGTTGAACTCAAATACCTGTACTTTCTACTTCTCACATGTTGAACTCAAATACCTGTACTTTCTACTTCTTACATGTTGAACACAAATACCTGTACTTTCTACTTCTTACATGTTGAACTCAAATACCTGTACTTTCTACTTCTTACATGTTGAACCCAAATACCTGTACTTTCTACTTCTCACATGTTGAACTCAAATACCTATACTTTCTACTTCTCACATGTTGAACCCAAATACCTGTACTTTCTACTTCTTACATGTTGAACACAAATACCTGTACTTTCTACTTCTTACATGTTGAACACAAATACCTGTACTTTCTACTTCTTACATGTTGAACACAAATACCTGTACTTTCTACTTCTTACATGTTGAACTCAAATACCTGTACTTTCTACTTCTTACATGTTGAACCCAAATACCTGTACTTTCTACTTCTTACATGTTGAACACAAATACCTGTACTTTCTACTTCTTACATGTTGAACCCAAATACCTGTACTTTCTACTTCTTACATGTTGAACACAAATACCTGTACTTTCTACTTCTTACATGTTGAACCCAAATACCTGTACTTTCTACTTCTTACATGTTGAACACAAATACCTGTACTTTCTACTTCTTACATGTTGAACCCAAATACCTGTACTTTCTACTTCTTACATGTTGAACTCAAATACCTGTACTTTCTACTTCTTACATGTTGAACTCAAATACCTGTACTTTCTACTTCTTACATGTTGAACTCAAATACCTGTACTTTCTACTTCTCTCATTCTCCAAACAGCTGGTTCCTTTAGTCTGAATGTGTGTTTGATGCGTGATCATTATTATTTAGAGTCATTGCGTGCCTATTGATTTGAACACGATCCGTGTATCCATCATTTCCTGGTCTTCTCTAAAGAAGAGGGACCAATGGAAACGTTGTCATGTTGCCGTTGTTCAGCATGGAAACATTCATTAGCTAACAATGACATTATTGTTCTATTGATATAAAGGGAGGTCAGGTACTCTTTAAAACAGCTGCTAGTTATGGGTACTTTTTACTGAAGTACATTTCAAAGTTTACTTTTGCTTGAGTTAAGAAGTTTAGTCAGTACTTCTACTTTTAACTTAATACACTTCTACGTGTATTTTTAAACACGAGTATCTGTACTTCTACTTGAGTAAAGGATGTGTGCACTTTAACATCTCTGGTTATCAGGATACAAAAAAAAGTGTATTCTCTTAGAGGTCATAAAATAAATCAGATTACTGTCACGTTTTATAAAATGTTGGATTACTAGCAGGATGAATGGAGAAGGACTCAAGCCTCTCTCTTCTGACTGTGTTGTAGTCACATAGTAACTGTGATTACGTCCCTCTCAGCTCAGTGTGCATATCAGGAGCCGCTTGACAGCAATTATGTATTTCACAACGGTTACAACGAGCAGATGGGGGAATTGGACTCAAGCATCTCCTTGTGCTGTTGGAAAGGCATCAGAGGCTTTCTGTGGATAAGTCTCTCCCTCTCACACGGTCACTGGAGGAGCAACGCTGGATCTTATTGAAGGTTTTGTTCAGGGATTTGATCTCCGAACAGACGAGGCATCGGCAGCTTTTGTTTTTCAATATGTTTGCTGAAAGTGGGGTTGTGTTAACGCGCTGTATCCAAAGTGATGTGTAGAATTGGACGTGAAGAAGAGTGTTTGCAGAGTGTGGAAGTGTAGTCAAACACTAGGTAAAGACAAATGCATTGTGGGTTGGTTGCTTTTACAGAGAAGGATAACCTTGAAACAAACAGATACAAAAATGTCTTCTTCTGTTGCAGTAAGCGTCATGGATGATTAGTATACACAAATCTCTACCAAGGAATCTAGAAAAACAATCAGATTGTTACGTAACTGCTGGTTAAAGTTTCTCTTACCTTCGACCACGGCTTTTCATTTTTAGATCCAAACCTGGGCTCCATTATGACAATATGATCATTTCAACGACGTGGTGAACTTTAGTCCCCACATATCTGGGGAAAAGAGAAATAAAACCTCCACAGGAGAAGGAGTAGGACAAGGCTCTGTAATGCCTAATCCACTGCTGCAGTTAAAGTCGCTGCGACGTAAGCGGAAGCTAAAAGTTCACATCAAGATATCACATGCTGCTTAGCGCCTCTGGTTGCTCATTAACCAGTTCATATTCATACAATAAACACATCTGCAGATCATTGCAGACAAAGAAGCTCGACCCTTTGTTGAAGTAGTGTCTTCTTGATTAAAAGGCCTTAAATGCACCATGTATAATAAAACACATTGAACTTAACAATGCAAGTTAGCCGTTCTGTAGCATCTGTTGAATTGTTTTACATTACAGTACATTTTCACAATTTAAAGGGGTCCTATTTGGGTTTTCCCTTTCCTGTAGTGTGTTATATAGGTTTTTGTACCCTCTATTTTCCCCTTTCAACACTGTATCTTAAATAAAAGCACCCTTAGAATCACAAAATATATTTTAAACAGAAAAGAAAAACGTCCCTTAATATTCATCTGATTTTCTAGCCACTAGGGGGCAGCAGAAACAAGCCCGTAAACACAACATTGATATATTATCTCTTTAAAATTGGTCAAAATGGTTAGAGAATAGTTTTTTTTCTTTTGTATGCATCAAGCTGGAGCTACATTCATTTCACAATTTACATTTAGTCATTATGTCGATACAACCATATAAATATTGTAACTGTAAGGTTGATAAGTCATTACACCAAACTGAGATTGTGCAAACTTGCAACTTTAATAATGTTGTACAGTACGATTTCAACAGCAGTCTTTACAATGCCCCGAACCCTCGTTTACCCCAATAAATAGAATTTAATTTATTCTAAGCTAATTCTTATATTTTCCTCAACGTTTTACATGTATTGTTGGACGGTGATGTCACAACGTTTTTTTTTTCAAGGTTAATTTTTTCAATTTACAGTCACTGTCAAGAATCAAATGACGTCATTCAGTCATAAATCACATTGAATTGTAGAAATCTTTGGTAAATTTAACAATTCAATGCCACTAAACTCAAAGAGCTCTAACAGGCTATACATTTCTCCAATTTCTTATTTTTTTCTCAAATTAAATGACAATTAACAAAGACTTATTTTCAATTCAAGATTTAGATAATACGCAATTGGAGACTTGAGTAAATACGCAGCATAAAAATGTGCACCCCATCACCTGACACAACAAAACCAGCACAGTAATGAAGGCACTTCATTCTGTAAGAGAAGATAAATCACAGTTTGAATTAAAGGTCAGACAAGAAACAACGGCCTGCATAGCACAGCTCAACACAAACACAAAAAAAGGTCACCCATCCAACAAAAACTCTTGGTTCCGTCTAATTTTTGGTAACTAAAATATTACTTGACAGGATAGTAAAACCTCCGCGATCTGATAGAAAAATTACTTTATGCATGTCTTGCTTAGAAACATATAGTATGTACATACAGTGATATCATCTTTTGTCAGTCCTGTACAAAGGATCCAGAGATGGAGAGACTCCCTACAGCGGCTGTGTCTTGATTTCAGTGGAAAGAGCGCATGAAGTCCTCAGATTCAGAGCCACAATAAGAGGAGAGTAGCCGAGGATTGAAAGTCCAGCTAGATCTGCCGTCTGCTACCTGTTCCTCACGCTCTGTAACAAACTGTAAACGTCCTCCTCCTTTGCTAAACCCTCAAACTGAGGAATCAGGTCCAGCAGCTCCGTGTCCGTCAAGTCGTCAAACCACGACTGCACTGGGACCTGCGGAGAGGAACACACATTTTATTAGTTTGAAGGGAATAAACTCAGCTGCTGCTTTATAGGTGAGGAGATGGTGCGAGTTTTGGGTACATAATTAATGAGGAAACTGCATCAAAGGCACGAAGAGTGGCAGCAGCTCCACTGAGAAACTTCCCCACAGAGGAGAGAAATCTCATAAAACTGGGAACACTGCCTGCGGCTCCGAGCTGTTCCTAAAACAACAGTTCTGAATAAAACTGACAACGACACGCAGATATAAAGTTCACCATCATTAGCTAACTTAAAAGAGGGCATATTATGCTAATTCTCATGTAGTGTCTATACTGTGACATGTTGCATGCTTAAAGGTGGGGTATGTCATTTTGAAGAAACCAGCTAGAATGCGCTAGAATTTGAAACTACACAGCTGAAAAAAAATCTGCCTCTTCCTTCAGACTTCCTCACAGAGCCCCTCCTCCAACACACACGAACGCGCACATGACCAATGAGGGCACGAGATAAGTTTGTGCACGAGATGGAAGGCTGACAGGCGGGCAGGGGCGACGTAAGGGGGTGAAAAGTTAGGACGATTCTAAGGGCCCGTGACTGACAGGGGCCCCAACATTTGTTAGAACATTAAGAAAAAATGTTTAAGTAACCTTTCATCAACAATTAACATTAATATAACGTTATATTGATAATGTACTCACTAAACTTATGATTAATTTCACTTTTTTTCTTCCAAAAGTTAATTATCCAAAGCCTCTATTTACATGTAATGGTTTGGTCCTGCCTCCAAACGCTGTGCGGCACCGCACTTTCTGGCAGAGAGTGAGAGCATGTGAGGAGGGATGCTAGTACTTACGTGTGTGCCATGTCTCAACGACTAACATAGTCAGGCTTTCAAGAAAGAAAAGAAAAGAGAGAGAGACAAGAGAGAGGGACTAAAGGGCGACAGTATGTCACCCAGTTTTTCAAGAGAAAAGGTGGGTGTGGTCCATGATTTGTGGAAATTAGTCTGTTAGCTAAGCGTAGTCCATTGTAAATAATAATTGTAATGTTTTGCTGACATTAAGTACTGTTAATATCTTCACAGAAAATGCTGAGGTTTTTCATTTCACTCCTCTTTTAGCTGACAATTAATAAATGCAGGTACATTTTTAGCAGCTATTCATACTAAATCAGTTGTCCCTCCCCCTGGTGCCAGGACCAACAGATCCATATTTAGGCTCAGCAGCCCTGTCCCCCCATAATGCTTTGCAGTCTTGCCATGCTGTCCATTGAAAGCCAGTTGGCTAGAAAGCTGGACTTCAAGGATTTGATCATTGACTTTGCCTGTAATGGCGCGTTTCCACTGCAGCGGGTAGCCCCGTTTAAGCGTCCTTAACCGTCCTCAAGCGGCCAGGCCGGTTTTTGGTGGCGTTTCCATATAGCCTAGTACCGGCCAGCGGGTGCTTTTTCCCTCTTTTTCCGGCCCCATAAAATCATGGTTCTATCAGACCAGGGCCAGGGCTGAACTAGTGACGTCAACACTCTCGACTGCTGATTGGTCAGAGAGAATCGTCACAAGATCGCGCGCGAGTTCATCCCTAGCGTCGCATATATATCTAGAAGCAAGCTTGCAGCATTTTTATACACAGCATTTTGTAAACGGAGGAGCTACAAAAATGGCTACTTCTAAGAAAAGCACACCGTGGTCGACCGAGGAGGTGACGACGTTCCTACTTCTCATTGGGGATAATCAAATCCAGCGGGAGCTCGACGGAACAACTCGAAATGTGAACAAAAACAAAGCCGATCGCCCCGCCTACACTGCGTTGCTAGCACAGGTCCTAAACTGTAATGGAAATGCGCCACGGCCTGGGCCGGCCAGCGAGGCAGCCCGAGGCCAGAGCGAGGACGCTTAGGGACGCTTAAACGGGGCTACCCCGCTGCAGTGGAAACGCGCCATAAGAAGGCTAGGCGCTGGGCTCTTGGTGAGTAAGGCTGAGCCTGGGCTCGTAATAACTGTTAAAGGGCAAGGCTATGGTAACGATATTGGAGGATCACTACACACAAGATGCATGATGAGAAAAAGACTGAGAACAGGTAATAGGCTCTGATTTAGCGCCACCATCAGGCCTTTTCACTTCCATTTCCGTTTTGTTGTCCGTTTACACTTTAATACCCACTTGTTTTGTAGTTGGTATATTTAATTAAAAAATCTGCTGCTTATGTTATTTTTTTTGTTTTAGCATTTTATAAATGATAATATTGGTGTTAATGTTCACTTTATTTTCATTTAAGAGGTCATGTATATATTTAAGTTAGATTTATTTAGATTTATGAATGTTCCATTCAAAAATGTGATTAAAAAGGCATGTACTCCATAAAAGATGACTATTGAGGTCTATTGTCAGGAATGTTAGTGTTATATCAAATAGTGAATTCCACTGCAGCAGAATGTGCAGTCTGCACAGTGTTATATGTTCACCGCTCAGAGTTATTTAAAGCATAAATGAGTCGGTTGGGTTCTGGAGGTGTGGTTACAGCATTGTGCTTGGTTGGCGTGGCCTGGGCCTGGTGGTGGAGCCCAATGTGATATCTTCATGGGGCCCAAAATCCCTGGCGGCGCCCCTGCAGGCAGGGATTTACAGCGCTACGGCTTCCACAGATTACATTTTTGTATGTATTTATTGTCAAAGCATTTGATATATTCATTGCTATCGGGATGTTAAGAGCATTCCATGGAATATGACAAAAAGTGTTTCTGAAATAAATTACATACCCCACCTTTAAATGTTCAAAAATCTCTTTCTTTTAGCTGCAGCACCTCTTTTCACCCTCTGTCTGAAACCAGAGCCCAGTCTGCTCTGATTGTCTCTGTTGTGATTGGTCAACCGCTTAGAGATGTCCCGCCCCTTAGCCAATCACGTGCAATGTGTTGGAGCGTTGGCAATAGAAGCGAGAGTGTTACACAGTGATGTCACTATGCTCCAGAAGTAACCACAGGAGTTTCACTCACTGCGTTCTCAGGGTGGAAGATGTAGGAGGCAGGTGAGTTGTCTACGATGATGACTTTGCTGATCTCTCGGCCCAGCCGGCTGAGGTCTTTGACGTAGTTTCCTCTGTGGAAAACACAGGATTCCCTGAAGAGCCGGGCGCGAAACACCCCCCCACTGATCCAGGAGGTCCGCCACAGGGTCAGCGTACTGACAGGAGAACATCAGGTTAATATGATCTGTGTAAATCTCTTCGTCATCTTAAGTGTCAAACAAACGAACTGTTAGAGCCAGTATTTAGTTCGTATAAGAAAGGCCACCTAATTGTGACGTCTGTAGTCAACACACTATAAAAGACTACAATTCGCACGGCGCCTCCTCGAAAGTGACAGTGGTGGGCAACCTGTCAGAAAGACGCCGTCGAGGTACAGTTTTTAACCGTTCAATTACCCGTTAAGTTATATAAGCCTTATTTTCTTTGTTGCATGTGTAAACGTTTGTTATTTTATTTTGAGCAAACACATCGCATAACATCATCTAAAAACCATCGGAGGCCAAGCAACTCTTTTAAGTAATATAAAGGAAATAAAACAATTTTAAAATGTCTGTTTAAGGCGTCTAGTGGCTTGATAGAAAAACAAGGAAGGAAGCCACGACACGAACCTTGGCTAAGCTCGCTGTGAAGAGGACGCATTCAAAGAGATCCCCCATCTTCTGGAGGAACTCGTCCACGTGCGGCCTCTTCAGCACGTACACCTGGAACAGAGACACAAATGAACACAACACTAACACAACTGTTGATTACCGAGAACAATCACATGTCAGGAAAGATTACCCAATCAGTCTCACCCGAGTGCTCATGAACTGATTCCCAGTATACTTAATGGGAAAAGCTGTTATTTATGGTTTATAATACTTTTTTGAACTAATTACATTCCATGTTTCGACCCTTATGAAGTTAAAAATGTTGGCAGTCTAACAGAGTTTCCTCAACACAATAAAGCATAATTTACATTAATAATAAGAATGGAAACAGAGCTAGGCTTTGGGACAGCGGGGTATGCTAGCAACAAGTTATGATTACAGCCCTTACTCAATTCTGATTGGTCAATTCGGACATTCCAGAGGTTGTCACTTTTCGCTAACAGACCGTTGCTAGGGAGAACAGCTCGTTGCTAAGGGAGAACAGACTGTTGCTAAGGGGAATAAAGGAACTGTGTGCAGTCATATCCACAGCAAAAAGTCCTGTAAATGTATAGACTTTGAAAGTGAGATACATGCAAGAATCTGACCGGCATGAAACAATACCAAACCACACACACATTTATACTCGATCATATCTGCTGCTTCTGCTCGTCTTCGTCCTCTTCAGTGGGTCTCAAGCGGTTAGCTGCTGCCCCCAAGTGCAAGTAATCAAGAATAGGCCAAAACAGATAGAGAAAGCCTATCCTGGATTACTTGAACCCGGTCACAGCTACAGTCCAGACGCAGGAAATACACCTTAAAACAGGAAACCAACATGTCTGCAGGTGCATCAGTTTCTTCTTTACTGACATGCATCTGTCTGTACAGCGAGCAAAGACACAGAGAATACATTTAATACATTTAGAGAGGAGTGTTGAGCTGTCCCAATTCTTCTTTCTTAGCGGTTAGATAAGAGAGAATAATAAAATAGTAAAGGGAATCAAATGGAGCCACAGCTTCCAGGGGAGATCTTGCAAAGTAATACATGTTGTTTTATTTAGGTCCACTTCTGGGAGTCCTTCCTATCTGAGCAGCATTACCTGATGAACGGTGCCATCAATCTCCACCGGGACGATGAAGTCGGCATTGCTGATGGGCTGCGGGAAGACAAGACAAGGAGAAAGGACTCAAACATTGTCTAAATAGCACAATTTGCCAGGGAAACCGCTAAGATTCAAGATTCAAAGGTGTTATTGTCATATGCACAAAGCTACAGTGTAGAAATGGCAATGAAATGCTTCTGACCTGAGCTCCTGCAACAATGCAACATATATAATAAAATACAAAATGAAAAGTAGTGCAAAAAGTCTATATAGAGAGGCGAAGTCCATCCCTTTCCGGGGAGCTCCATGGGACCTTATTTCGGAAAAGTTATGCATTGAATTCAATGGGGAGAGAAAAATTATCTTTCGATCCCGTTTGAATTGTGCCACGAATTACACATATGATGTTTGTCAATTTAAAAGATCATTTTGATTGATTGATTGATTGATACATTTATTTCGAACAAGTAAAATAAATAATTACAAAAACCAAACAAATGTTGCAGTGCATAGTCATGTAAGAGAAATCAAAACAAAAAATGACATTTACAACAACAACAACAACAGCATTAGCAACATAAAAATTCATTTTGCAAGTAAAAAAATAAATAATTGGTCGTAATACTGTGAAGCAACACTTTTGTTTGTGTGAAACCGCTCAATGAACTACATCTCCCGTCTCGCACCACACACCAAGACGGCGTCACGTTGAAACATTTCACTTCTTTCTTTCAGAATGAGGCGGAAAGTATTAAAAGAGGAGAAAATCACTCCAAGTCTGGGCACGTTGAGAGCTGTGCATACACACAAGGGGAGTTAGTCGGTTCCGTGAGAGCCAGCATGCGGCACCGGGACTCTGGGATTTGTAGTCTTTCTAGTTGCGTATTTTTCATAGTCTTATATTTCAACAGTTTTACGACAAACTGTGACTTTTTTGACACGGAAATTATCTTTTAAGATTGACAAACATCATATGTGTAATTCGTGGCACAATTCAAACGGGGTCGAAAGATAATCTTTCTCTCTCCATTGACTTCAATATATAATTTTTCAGAAATAAGGTCCCATGGGTCGGAAGTAGATGCGCGGGACTTCGCCTCTCTATAGAATATGAAATGTACAAGAACAGAATATGAAATTAAATAATGTAAATTAAGACGAAATTAAAGACGGTTTATTGCGGTGATTATATGAATTGGCAGATTGCAGATGACAACAGCTAAACCGCATGCCCACATTTCTGATAAAAGACGTATAGAGAAAGGTGAAATACTCTGGGAAGGTTTTACATAATGTGCTTTCCTTTGTTGTTGAATAGAAACCAGAAGAGACTCCGTGGAGGAACCTGAGCGCGATGACAGACGTGAACACGAACAGAGTGCCGACTTGTGTCATCTTTAAAAACCAGAAAAGGGGAGAGGAGAGGTGCGAGAGGTGGAGGAGGGAGATGGATGCCGGAGGGCTGTGGGCGGATGGAAGTGGAGGGCGTAAAGACAAGGATGAAAGGAAAAGGTGGGAGGCACGCCGGTGTCAAATCCAGAAGAGAGAGGGAGAGATGTGACAGGAAGCTCAGAAACATGTGTTTTAGAAGCTGCTCTCACCTGTTTGGATCGTTTTTAGCACACAAAACAAGCAGAGGATTTTCTAGAAGTATAATTTAATGAAATGAATATACTATAATTAATCCACGGATAAGAAGAATATATTTTACTCATTTACAATCCTGCTTTAAAAACTCTAAAGCTAAATTGCACGGTGAATATTTTTCAACCTCGCCCTCACAAAAAGCTTTATTATTTTCAGATAAAACCAAATGTTTGGACAATATGAGCATACAACTACTACTAGGCCTACTACTACTAAATCAACTTTAGCGACAACTTTATTGAACGGTGGGGTAGGTAAGTTTCAGAAACCGGCTCGAGATACACTTTGTTATATTCCATGGAATACTCTTTAACGTCCCGATAGCAATGAATATCTGAAATGCTTTGACAAAAAATCCATAACAAAATGTCATCTGTGGAAGCCATGGTGCTGTAAAAAGCACGACCAATGATCTGAGCCGGCCCGGCTAAAGTAACTGGATGGCCTACCTGCCTGTCAGCCTTCCATCTGTGCACAAACTTATCTCGTGCCCTCATTGGTCATGTGCGCGTTCGTGTGTGTTGGAGGAGGAGCTCTGTAAGGAAGTGGCACATTTGTTCCGGCTGTGTATTTTCAAATTCTAGCGCACTCGAGCTGGTTTCTCCAAAATGACCTACCCCACCTTTAAAATGTATAATCATTGAGATGTCGGAGCCTCTGGATTATTTTTACAATTACGAAAAACGGGTCAGAAATAGTCAGTAAATTAGCTAACTAACTAATTTGGCTTTAGTTAGACTTAACTAGCTGGAGTCTAGTTACTAAAATAAATATCTTCTGCCTGTATTTATAATTCCTGACAATACACACTTTTAATGCAATGAAAATGTATATATAAGATGTTTGGTGTAGTTATGACGTTTACTCATCCACGGCATATTTCACATTTTTATTCATGTAATTATTTAAATTGTGTTCATCTATTTAATCTATTTTGCCTGGACATTTATAAGGTTGTCTATACTATCTCTATATTTTTCATTGTTATGTTAGTTTGCACAGACAGCTAATGTCCCTTTTTGTTGTTGTTTTTAAATCACGTGGGTTTGCTATCCTGGCTCCAAAATGGTGGAATGAGCTCCCCATTGACATCAGGACAGCAGAAAGCCTGCACATCTACCAGACTGAAAACTCATCTCTTTCGACTCCACTTCGAGCGATAGAATTACTAACAAAGAACTGCTAACAGAGCACTTATATACTAATAAAGGACTGGCTTATCTAAAGCCAGTAGAGTAGCACTTGTTTGGCTCTATGAAACCTGATGTACTTATAGGATTCTGTTTTCTTCAAGGTTGTGTCTTCCTGGTCGAATGCACTTATTGTAAGTCACTTTGGATAAAAGCGTCAGCTAAATGCAATGTAAATCAGACCATGTGTCATCACAGAATAATGAGGCTATTTCAGGTGATTCAGAAGGAATTAAACTTGAATACATTTAAGCGTGGCCTTTTTAAAGTTAATTCTAAACCTGCTGTGATTGAATATAACCCTTCCCACATGCCTTATGGTTGTGCTGTATGTGTGAATATAATGCATTAAAGCTACAGTTCAGTGCTGCCCAGCAGAGCGGGTGTTTGCTGTAAGAACACACACACTTTGACCCGACACTCATCAGCTGTTTCATCTGTTTCATATCACATTTCTGGATACAGTGGAACAATGGTTTTACTGTACAACAGATGTTTTGGTGATGCAAGAGTGAGTCAACGCAGAATCAGAGATCTCATACAGATGTTTACGCGATGACGAGTGCTTCAATGGATTTGTTTGGAAGAAAATCAGTCGTGTTTAATGCTCACAGCAGAAAACATAAAGCCTTAAGCCTCTTGAGACATTTTGTAACATTGCTTCAGCGGTTGGACGAGTGTGAAATAAATGTCCCTTCCTTTTATTATAATCATATACTGTATATCCAGCCATTTTCACACATCCAACACACACTGCATCTAATCCAGAAGCAGGCCAAGGGATTATCTTTTCATCCATAGCATACTGGATAAAGCATATGTGATGTGTTATGTAACATCTCATTTTTAGTCTACATCCATCTGTGCACTATGACATATCCCCTGTCAGTTCTGCTTCTTTCTCCGCACTCATGGTCTTATCTGAGATGTCGTTTTTTGGATTCTTTTGTTCATAATTACATCTAGAAATAAACAATCTACAGGAAATCCTGCAGGCGTTTGAATGGAAACTGAAAAGGCGAACGTGCTTGTCGCTTCCGTTTCCCTCTCTCTCTCGCCTGAATCCATTTCCTACTGATCTCTGAGCTAAATGCATTTTGACTGGCTAAATATATAGTGTGCAACCAAGTTTCATCAAAAAGGATAAAAAAGGCGGTTTCTGTGTGAGTTTCTGACTTGTTTTGTCAGGGGAAGGAAAATAAAAAGCCTTCAGATTATCAGAACCAGGACTTCTGCGAAATTCATCCCGCAGTCATTCAAGGCAACAGTGTGGGACACACCCGTGTATGTGTGTGTGTGTGTGTGGCTTTGTACTGCTGACGTGTGACTGTAATGGGTGGGTCCAGTGCAGTGTGTGTAGAATGTTCTCTTCCTTTTACTTTCCACAGCAAATGAATTCCCAGTCATGTGCAGATTCTCTGCAGTTATTTCAATAAACAAATAGTTTCCCTTCACTACTCGGTAAAACTAGTGCTCACACACTTCAGCTTCACCTTGAGCTGCTGTAGCACACCTCTCATGCTGAGGACAAAGAGACACACACACACAAACACACACAGGATCAGCTGGTGGTGAGGCAGAGCTGAAGTGGGTCACCAGGTGTGTCAGCAGAGGAGTAAATATGGCTCTATAATTTTTCACCTGTCTTATAAATATCAGGAATCCTGCTAAAAATGGTCCTGCTATTCTTTAAACCTAGCTTTTCTAATACTGAACGTACAGTGTCTTCACCGTTGCAATAATGTGCTTACCGACATCTTTCCTGTGTGTACTTCAGTGATGCTAGACCTCATGCTAATTGTTGCGATGTCACCGCACCCACATTTACAGCAAAGGATGGCATCTCCGGGATTTATTTCTGTATAATCCTATTATCCCTCTCAGGGTGTGGAATAACAGCACGACACGACTAAAACCACGAGAGCCTGTTAACTCAAAGTGTGTGTTTATGTGTGTGTGTGAGTGGTGAAATACCTTGAAGGAGCTGTGGACCAGGGTCTCATCGAGGTCGATCACCACACAGTTTTTGCCGTAGTCAGCTTTACTGACCTCCGGCAGCAGGGGCTTGGCTGGAGGCTGCAGACACACACACACACACAGGTTTTAATATAGTGTGTAAACAGAGGTTCATTAGCGGGAACATATTGCAAATTACGCTCACACACACACTCCTACTGAGGGTGTGATGATGGCTCAGTGTGGGAGATGCCTCGGGGGAATCACTTAATAAACATTTAACAGAATAAATTAGCTATAGAAAGGGGGCGAGGTATTTGTTTATCTACAAGAATCTATCCACAAATTATAATGACTTTATCAGTAAAGCATTTGTTGTTCAAAATGCCAGATCATTCATAAGTTGTGAATTATGATTAAGGCCACTCGAGGTGGGTCAAATCTACAAAAGCTGACTACAGGGACGACGAACACCATGCAGTTAGATAGATAATAGATATATAGATAGATAGATAGGTACTTTATTGTAATAGTCCTGCATTAACAGTCTGCTCATCAATCATTAAAGGTGGGGTAGGTAAGTTTGAGAAACCGGCTCGAGATACACTTTTTGTTATATTCCATGGAATGCTCTTAACATCCTAAGTGTTTTGACAAAAAATCCATTAAAAAATTTCATCTGTAGAACCCGTAGTACTGTAAAAAGCACGACCAATCATTTTAGCCGGCCCGGCTAAAGTAACTGGATGGCCTACCTGCCTGTCAGCCTTCCATCTGTGCACAAACGTATCTCGTGCCCTCATTGGTCATGTGCACGTTCGTGTGTGTTGGAGGAGGGGCTCTGTAAGGAAGTGGCAGATTTCTTCCGGCTGTGTATTTTCAAATTCTAGCGCACTCGAGCTGGTTTCTCCAAAATTACCTACCCCACCTTTAAGTCTATATAATAACATCTATTACAAATGTACGCCTTCAAATTGGTTTTAAACTCACCAAAAGCCTTAAATCTAAACATATTTAACTTGAGTCACACTTGTGTCCTCTGCCAAGCAGTCTGTTACAGTGAGACAGGCAGATGGTGCTGCCATGGGGGGGGGCACACACACACACACACACCTAAATAGAGGTGAAGAGCAAGGACTCTCACCTACGCTCATTAATGTGCTGTTAGCCATTTTCTGCATGTATCTGCATTTTTGCATGGACTGTATTTATCATGTCTTATCCCGGGACTGCACACTGATGCATCATGGGAAGAATTCCCCGTGAGCAAGGTCAATGAAGGATGCCCCGTCAGGTCCGTGATGAATCTGATTTACACATGCTGGTTGAGCAGAGAGAGAATGACCGAGACCTTGACATTTTCACCGTGATAAATGAGACCTTCACCTGCAGCCAGGGGGCGCTATCCCAAAGTGATTATGCTGGAGCACCAAACCTACTGATTGGAAATCATTTAATTGATCACCTTGAAGCAGACACATTTAAAACACAGATGCTGGAAAACACCTTTGTCTACTTCGAAACCAGGACAAAAGCAAGCAATCCATATTGTATGTTTCAATGCTAGTTTATTTTGTGTGTTTTTCTAAAATTCTCATCATGAAAGAATATGGAAAACATTTCTATCCCATTTCTAAGTGTCATTGAGATTCAGGGATTATATGGGCAGTATATTAGGAATCGGAGTAATCTAATTTAACAAATAGGTGTTCATTACACCCTTACATTTTATGTTCAAGACTCTTTAACATACATTTGACCTGGGATTTAGCTCTGTATTTAATATGGGGATTTAATTTGAGGATATAGATGAATGCTAAGCAGGGAAGGAGTGTCTATATTTCTGTTTTTGGTGCTATTCGACGTGGTATTGATGATATTTTTGCAGTGAGACAACAAAACAACAGCGACAGAGATGTCTTGTTTGTCCGCTTCTGTGTTGTTTTTAACCCTCTGTTATAATAAACACACAGACGTGTTTTTTTCCATGGCTGTTCGAGGTATTTGAGTCTCCTCAGTCCTCTGACCCTGAACACTAAGAGCAGACCTCCTCGCCACATGCACTTCCTGTCTGCTGGGAGGTGTAGTTTAAAGCTTGGCTGCGATGCGGCATACTGAGAGTGTGAATATCCTAAATTACAGTGAACCACAGGCAACCGCGCAGATTCCAAAACAGCTAAATGAATCGCAGCTTCAGCACAAACAAAGAGAGAAAATAACCGATAGAGTACAAATCATTGGAGCCGCCCTTCTGATGGACAGACAGGACTTCATTTAGTGCATAATCACAATGTAATACTTCATTTAATCAAGTGTTTTTAGAGCCGTTCTGCAGCGGTTAATGAATTTAATCTAATAAGGAAACAAATCAATGTTCTGTTCCAGGGAGAAATGACCACAAACACAAAGGCACAGATACATCATATGATAATAAATGGGTTTTGATTGCTGCAGAAAGATGGCACAAAGAGAAATCACCATTGTGCCAACACCACATGCTGCTACACATGATGAAGCACAGCGAGATGAAGAAGAACGAAAGATAATAATAATACATACACCGGGGAGGGGGATGACCTGGACCTGGTCACACTGGAGAAAACACACAGAGAGAAAAGGGAGGGAAATATTGGGTGGAGAAAACAGAAAAAGGAATGAAAAAACATCTATATTCTGATCAAATGTGCAGGCAGAAAGAAAAGAGACGCAGAGGGAGAGAAAGTGAGAACGAGTTGCTGAAAAACAAACATAGCTGCCATAGTAACAAACACGGCTGGCCAGAAATCCAGAAACAGTACACTGCTGGGAGCCGGGCCAACTTCACAGTAACAAGGCTTTTTATGGAGAGGTTCGCTAGGTTCACTCTGAATTAATGGAGCTCATCTTGTGCTTGAGGAAAAGTAGAAGTACTCAGATTTTGTGCTTGAGGAAAAGTAGAAGTACTCAGATCTTGTGCTTGAGTAAAAGTAGAAGTACTCAGATTTTGTTCTTGAGTAAAAGTAGAAGTACTCAGATCTTGTGCTTGAGTAAAAGTAGAAGTACTCAGATCTTGTGCTTGAGGAAAAGTAGAAGTACTCAGATTTTTTTCTTGAGTAAGAGTAGAAGTACTCAGATTTTGTTCTTGAGTAAAAGTAGAAGTACTCAGATCTTGTGCTTGAGTAAAAGTAGAAGTACTCAGATCTTGTGCTTGAGGAAAAGTAGAAGTACTCAGATTTTGTTCTTGAGTAAAAGTAGAAGTACTCAGATCTTGTGCTTGAGTAAAAGTAGAAGTACTCAGATTTTGTTCTTGAGTAAAAGTAGAAGTACTCAGATCTTGTGCTTGAGGAAAAGTAGAAGTACTCAGATCTTGTACTTGAGTAAAAGTATAAGTACTCAGATATTGTGCTTGAGTAAAAGTAGAAGTACTCAGATCTTGTGCTTGAGGAAAAGTAGAAGTACTCAGATCTTGTACTTGAGTAAAGTAGAAGTACTCAGATCTTGTACTTGAGTAAAAGTAGAAGTACTCAGATCTTGTGCTTGAGGAAAAGTAGAAGTACTCAGATCTTGTGCTTGAGTAAAAGTATAAGTACTCAGATTTTGTTCTTGAGTAAAAGTAGAAGTACTCAGATCTTGTGCTTGAGTAAAAGTAGAAGTACTCAGATCTTGTGCTTGAGTAAAAGTAGAAGTACTCAGATTTTGTTCTTGAGTAAAAGTAGAAGTACTCAGAGCTTGTGCTTGAGTAAAAGTAGAAGTACTCAGATTTTGTGCTTGAGGAAAAGTAGAAGTACTCAGATCTTGTACTTGAGTAAAAGTATAAGTACTCAGATATTAAAGAAGTACTCAGATCTGTGCTTGAGGAAAAGTAGAAGTACTCAGATTTTGTTCTTGAGTAAAAGTAGAAGTACTCAGATCTTGTGCTTGAGTAAAAGTAGAAGTACTCAGATTTTGTTCTTGAGTAAAAGTAGAAGTACTCAGATCTTGTGCTTGAGGAAAAGTAGAAGTACTCAGATCTTGTACTTGAGTAAAAGTATAAGTACTCAGATATTGTGCTTGAGTAAAAGTAGAAGTACTCAGATCTTGTGCTTGAGGAAAAGTAGAAGTACTCAGATCTTGTACTTGAGTAAAAGTAGAAGTACTCAGATCTTGTACTTGAGTAAAAGTAGAAGTACTCAGATCTTGTGCTTGAGGAAAAGTAGAAGTACTCAGATCTTGTGCTTGAGTAAAAGTAGAAGTACTCAGATTTTGTTCTTGAGTAAAAGTAGAAGTACTCAGATCTTGTGCTTGAGTAAAAGTAGAAGTACTCAGATCTTGTGCTTGAGTAAAAGTAGAAGTACTCAGATTTTGTTCTTGAGTAAAAGTAGAAGTACTCAGATCTTGTGCTTGAGGAAAAGTAGAAGTACTCAGATCTTGTACTTGAGTAAAAGTATAAGTACTCAGATATTGTGCTTGAGTAAAAGTAGAAGTACTCAGATCTTGTGCTTGAGGAAAAGTAGAAGTACTCAGATCTTGTACTTGAGTAAAAGTAGAAGTACTCAGATCTTGTACTTGAGTAAAAGTAGAAGTACTCAGATCTTGTACTTGAGTAAAAGTAGAAGTACTCAGATCTTGTACTTGAGTAAAAGTAGAAGTACTCAGATCTTGTACTTGAGTAAAAGTAGAAGTACTCAGATCTTGTGCTTGAGTAAAAGTAGAAGTACTCAGATCTTGTGCTTGAGGAAAAGTAGAAGTACCCAGATCTTGATCTTGAGTAAAAGTAGAAGTACTCAGATCTTGTTCTTGAGTAAAAGTAGAAGTACTCAGATCTTGTACTTGAGTAAAAGTAGAAGTACTCAGATCTTGTACTTGAGTAAAAGTAGAAGTACCAGAGTGTAGGAATACTCTGTCACAGTAAAAGTCCTGTATTCAAAATGTTCCTCAATTAAAAGTAGAAAAGTATTCTCATCAAAATATAGTTAAAGTAGCGACAGTAAAAGTAGTCATTGTGCAGATTGGTCCATTTCAGAATAATATATATGATATGTTTTATAATGATTGATCATGAAAGTGTTCTCAAAGCTGGTAAAGGTGCAGCTAGTTTGAATGGCTTTGTATTCTGCAGGGTAGCTGGTGGATTTACTCCAGGTGGAACTAAAGTCTGATTTAACACTTGATTAGATTTCACATCATTCATCCAGATCTGTGAAGTAACTGAAGGTATTAAATACATGTAGGGGAGGAAAAGTACACCATTTACCTCTGAATTGTAGAGGAGTAGAAGAACGAGTTTCTCAAAATTGTACTTAAGTACAGTACTTGAGTAAATCTACTTGGTTACTTCATCCCACTGTTTACAGGTAGTGGAAATGTGCTCCATTTATAGCCCTCTGTACCTTCAGAGCGATGTGTTTGCGGAGGCTTTTGGCGCCTTTTCCCGTTTCACACATCCTCACTACACTGGTCAGAGTGTGTGTGAGGAGAGGGGGAGGCGTAGGTGCCCGGCAATCCATCCAAAACACACACACACACACATACACACACTCACAGACACAGGGCCCACTTTATGGGGGATTAAAAGCAGTACAAGTGTTGTCATGGTAAGAGCGAGTGTGTCTACAGTGTGTGTGCGTGGGCAGATATCGAAGAATGCGAGATGGGAAGCCAGCCCGTATTTTTCAAGCAGCCGATGGTAAACAAGCTCTCGGTTCATCGGGTTTGAAGCAGCTGGAAAAAATGTTGTGGAGGGAGCTCAGCCTCAGCTCTCTGGAGGAGAAAGCAAACCCCTAACAAGCTCTCAAGCAAATCACTGGATCTCTGCTGTCATAAAACATCAAGTAATACACGGCGCTTCACCTTGGGAGGACTGCCGTTCTCCTCGGGCGTCGGGGGCAAGGACAGGGTCTTGTTGTTGGAGGGTGGGGGGTCCGCGTGGTAGTCATTGTAGTTTCGGAAGCAGCAGAAGAAGGGGCTGAAGATGCTCCGGCTGCGATGCTTCTTTAGGCTGCTGTTGGACTGGGAGACTGGAAGAGATAAGGAGAAGAGAGAGTGAGGTTATCTGCATTTAGACAACGTTTCAGCAATATCAGAGAAACTTATTTCAAAGAGCCTTGTTACGCTTGTTGTGGTGTCCCCTCTCCTGTAGTGTTGTGGGTTCCTGTGCACGTACATGTTCTGCCAAGGCTAAAATGTCTCCCAATCATCAAAACGGTTTGACTTTTTAAGGTGTTAAATGCCATTAATAACACGATGTCTTGACTCGGTGCCATTTCCCTGAGAAGCTTTTACATGAATTAAAACGCTCTATGAATCACATGCCCTTCAACCTTGAAATCGTCTAGACTTTACCTTGAAGGAGATGCATGACAGAACGAGAATAATTATGCAAAAGGACAATAAAATAAACTTTACCATGCCTATTTCAAAGTCTGTGTAATGTCCGATGCTCCGTGTGACGGCTCGTTGTGTTTCACACGCATCATCGCATCACGGTGACAGAAAGCGGCTGAGACGCACAGTTTGTGCTGCAACACAGCGATGGAGCGCAGGGACAAAAATAGCCTTCACCAGAGGCCTGTGGGAAGCCAGGCCGCTTAATTAACGTCAAGAGTAATATCAAATATGGGAGAGAAAGCGGCAGGAAATATGTCAAAGAGAACAATTATTTCAAATGAAATGCAAATTAGAACCTATATTCACATGTTTGGGAATACTGCTGCAAAGCTCTGAGGCACACACACACACACACACACACACACACACACACACACACACACACACACACACACACACACACACACACACACACACACACACACACACACACACACACACACACACACACACACACACACACACACACACACACACACACACACACACACACACACACACACACACACACACACACACACACACACACACACACACACACACACACACACACACACACACTGTATAGGTCCCTGGTTACATCATGCCTCCTTCACTGTCTCTGAAGCCCATGGCCTACTTTCCTGCTGGCGGAGCAGAAACCATCCGGCTCAAAGGGTCTGCTGTTATATATTTTCTATCATGGATTCTAATTTAAATGTTCTGTCTGGATACAAATAGAAATGTGGGCACAAAGGCTGAAATCAGACATATCCCGAGGTGTTCCTGGAGTGGAAATCCTGCCACTTCAATTGCTTGAAAGGTGAGTTCTCAGCATGGAGATCCCAAATATGTGCAGGACTTTGAAGTCTGTCCACAGGCTGACTGCAGAATCATCTTCTTGTTTTTTTTGGTGTCCCTCTTGCTGGCGTCTTGTTAACGTGGTCATGCAGCCGTGTGACACAGTTAGCCACGCTGAGACTTCAGATCCTGAAACTTTCCTCGGGCGTCTCCGGCTGGATCTGACAGACCGTGGTGGTTCGACTTCTTTCTTCTCTCAGGTCTTTGTAGTCCACAGCCCGAGCAGCTTGGGTAAACAACCGCTGCTATAGGTTCTGAACACACTGCCTGTCTGAGAGAGGATTGAAGGAGATGTGCTGCTCTGTGGACTCGATGCACTCACTGTTACATATGTTTATTACTTAGGAGTATATTAGAAAGTGGTACCAAGAATGTACATTTTGTCCACCAAAGATTGGGTAACAGCAAAGATGTCTGAGACTCAAAGATATTTGGTTTTAGTGATTGCATAATTTCCAGTTTGGAGGGACCCTCGCTCACTCTCCTTAAACTTTCCTCAAACTCTTTGATGTCATGCTCTGCTCCTCCATTTTGAGACCATCTACATTTTCCCGCCCTGGTCCGCTAACTCCGAATGAAAGCAGGTGGGAGAGCTGGAGCGGAACCGAGGGGGGAGAGAGAGTCGATGGGTGGGAGAGTTACTGTGCCGAGACAGCCTATACTTGGGTCTGATTCTTACTCCACCCCCCCCTGCACCACCACCCAAACAGAGCCTTCCTTTCTCCCCACAACACAAACAACATCGCCACACACACACACACACACACACACACACACACACACACACACACACACACACACACACACACACACACACACACACACACACACACACACACACACACACACACACACACACACACACACACACACACACACACACACACACACACACACACACACACACACACACACACACACACACACACACACACACACACACACACACACACACACACACACACACACACACACCACACACACACACACACACACACACACACACACACACACACACACACACACACACACACACACACACACACACACACACACACACACAAATAAAATCCCAAATTGCAAGGGTTGCTGAATAACACGTTTTATTTATACATGGGATAACTACAATAGGGCTGCAACAAACGACTAATTTGATAATCGATTAATCTATCGATTAATGAAACGATTAATCGACTATTCCAGGGGTGGCCAACCAGTCAGAGGTTAAGAGCCACATTTTTTCTATGTTACTGCAAAGAGCCACATCAAACACACAGGCACTGATACCGCTTGTTTCCGTTTTTTTGTTTTCTGGAGACAAGATTTCAACCACGTCACTGATGCATTTTTGTGGCATTGGGATATATATTTTTTAAATCCTCTGGAGCAGAGAGAGGAGCTGTGGATTATTGTTATTGATTAATGCATCAGTGTTTCTTAGGGTCAAAAACACTAAATTCACAACTTAAAATGAAAGCGTTTAGTTTATTTAATAAAAGAGCACATGTTCAATGTGAAAAGTGACAGTAGTTATAGATTATTTGCAATTTGGTGCTATATATATTTTAAAAAAAAGATTATATATATTTTTTAAACACCTTGAATTTCAGGGGGGGGGCGGGGCTCCGTTGGCGGGGCGCAGCGCCCCTCCAAAACAATGGTAGGGGAAACACTGGATAGTGTTTAATCAACGATAGGTTTCCCCCCCTCAAAGGTGATTGGTTCACTGCATCGCAGGTATTATTGTGATTGGCTCTTGGGCCACATCAAAACGTAGGGAGAGCCGGGACGAAAGTAACGGAGCGATTTTATCCGAGCCCAAACAACTTTGACCGGCCAAATTACGTTAATACTTAACAGACCTACTAAATATCAGGTTTAACTGTCAGGAGTAGCTAGTGTTGTCACGATACCAACATTTTGGTTTCGATACCAAGTCAAGAATTGCGATTCCGATTATTTTTCGATACTTTTCTTAAAAAACAGTCTTAAATGTAATTATTGTGCTTTATTTCACACCAGAACCAGAACCATAACACAAACTTTTAAACAATGAGAACAATAAATTAAATAAATGACAAGATTTCCTATTAAATACAATTAATACATTTCTTACAGACAGGCCTCGTGGTGTCCGTAGGCTTGCCCTCACTGTCAGAGATATCGCTCAAATACTTCCAAATTTCGCTTCTGGCGTCTTTTTTGTCAACAAGCCGAGGCACAGCGGCAGCTGCACTCCCACTGGCAGCCATGCTTCTCGTTTTCTCACATGCTCTGGCAGCTAGCGCGTGCACGAGAAAGGGGAGGGACTTAGAGCGTGCTTGAGAGGGGCGGGACTTAGAGCGTGCTTGAGAGGGGAGGGACTTAGAACGTGCTTGAGAGGGGCGGGACTGCAGGCACGGCTGCAGTGCAGGGAGTGGAAGCAGAGCGCTGAACACACACGGCTCTTATTAAAACGGCGCTTTCTCACCGGAGTACTTTCCCCCGTCATTCTTAAAGTACCGATACTAATGAAACGGAGGAATCGTAACGTTTTTAACGACAGGGTATCGCGGTATACCTTTCAAGTATCGGTACACCGTGCAACACTAGTCAGGAGTCAGTGTCTCTCCCCCAAACTCACACATATACAATTCGATATGAACTGAAGAGCCGCATGAAACTAGGCAAAGAGCCGCATGCGGCTCGAGAGCCGCGGGTTGGCCACCCCTGGACTATTCGGACTATTACTGTATGCCTTGCACAATTTCTCAAACGCTCTTATTTAGCCATCAACTTTTAGATTTAGCTTGAGGTTGTTTTAGGCATGTGGAAACTAACAAGACAATAAAGATGAATACTTGATTCAAAAATACATATATTATTAAATTAACTTAACAAATTGTTTACAAAATTAACATTGCTTTTTATTTAAATTAAATAAATAATATTTCACATCAAAAGAAACAACAATGTTTTAACAAATCGTATTAAATAATCTGATGACAGAATAGCTGAAACTTTAACAAAATAACTAACTCAGTTTCCTCTAATCATTAACCCATGTTTGTATCATTGAGTTAACTCTGTGTGTTGCTGCTAGCATAACACCTGACGTGGAAACGTTCCTCGTGGATGGGGGGGGGGTTACAGAGCTACTAGAAAGACAGTCGAACCCGGTGCATTCCTCCGTCTGAATTTGGTGCACTTTTGTTAAATGTTTAGACAAATTGCTCGTGTTACCGCCCTTACATGCTAAACACTCTTGGCAAGGAGCATTGTCCACCTCAAGACGGGTAACATTTAACCACACCTTGGAGCGCTTCTCTCCGCCATCTCCTCCGTGTGTTGCTGCATGGAGCAGCCGCGTGTGTGTAAACTGCCCCGCCCCCTCGCGCACAGACGGGGGAGAGATCTCGTCTCGATTGGAAAGATCAAAAATACACCGAACATAGACGCATTTGTTTTGTCTTTTTGCATGTTAGAAACGAGTTGGCGACACTAAGACTGCGAGATAATGTTTGTGTAGCAATAATACATGACCTTTCTCTTTCTCAACTCGGAGGGAAGTCGCTGTCATATGCCTTGTGAACACTCCGATAATGCCTCCACGTTACCTTTCTTTGGCAGAGCGAGGCTTGCTTTACAAATAAGGCAAATAATCTTTGAATGTGACATCACAAAATATTCTTCCTCCCATTATGGGTGGAAGTGGTTTGTCTTTAGCTTCTTGCACAACTCATTTTGTTGTTTGTCTCTTGTTTGTCTGTTTAACTTAATTTGAGTTTTCCCGGCACTTGACTGATTTTGTATCGCTTTGCATTCTGGGTTAACAGATTGGAAAGTGATAGGTCGCTTTTTCTTTCAATCAAGTAAACTCCTGAATTAAGTGGCAGGGAGGCCAAGGGAGGAGGGATCAAAATCTGTTTTGTCTATTTTAACGGAGCTGGATTTTTTTTGTTTATGAATGACTCGCGATCTACCAGCATTGCCCCCGCGGTCGACGTACTGGGCACCTCTGATGTACAGTGATCAACAAACTGCATACTTCACACACAAACTTTTTTTTCCTTCAACGTCCTTGCTCAGGAATGCGAATGGAGTCGGCTCGCCTTGCATAGTAATGCTCTGAGAATAACGGCCCAGAGGTTAGAGTGCACCGAATCCAAGAGGCTGCACGGTCTGTCAAATAACTAAAACACCCAGGAATTAACTGAGGCTTTAATTAGGGATCAAACACACTGATATCAAAGCAGCGTGTTGCATGCAGGCTTGGGGAGTAACGGATTACGTAATCAGGATACATATTGCATTGTTGGTGTATAGGCTACTGCCTGACTATGCTTCATGAAAGGCAGGTTTGATACTCAGATTAGATTACAGGTAACTTGTAATTCTAACGGAACACATTTTCCTCACAGCCCTGGTTGCATGCGAGTGGTTTTATGTAACAAAAGCTCCGATATGAGGCCGAGCTGCAGCCTCCTCAGAGCAGGTGCAGAATCCTTTCCCCTCTGAATACACTTCATTTGATCAGCATATTCCCTTGATGCGAGAGCTGCAAAAAGACGTCCCTTTATGGCCTGCTGAGCGTTAGGTAATAGTGATACAGTAGGCTCTCTCTCTGAGTCACATGTTCAACCACTAACACGGCCGGAAGAGGGAGAAAACGCAGGAAACTCTCGGCATTCCTGACAGGAAGAGATTATCACCCCGTGACCCACAGCGTGGACTAATGCCAGGCTCCGAGAGGGAATATGATCCCCCGGCTTAGCTCAAGACTCTGGAGGTGGCCTCCCTTTACTGTAGCTGTAAAAACACATCAAGTCAAAAGACAACATGCCACGTTTAAAATACAACCAGAGGTTTAGGTTTAGCTGCTGGATGAAGGCTGCGAGGTTTATATCAAGACATTTGTCCCTCTGCAGCCAGAAGTAAGGCAGCAGAGCAAACAAGCAAAGGTTCATCAGGTTTATATATCTGGATAACATTTTTTATAGTTTTAAACATCATTTATTTGATATGTCGGTCGGCACGTCAATGGACCTCGTAACATTTATTGAAGCCTGGAAGTGAATAAAGGAGTCCAATAGAGGTGTTTTATTTTAACCCTGCAATGATGTTATTAAATTGTCTTTTAGGGGGCAGTGGTGGCGAAGTCGATAGGGACTTAGCTTGGCAACTGGAAGGTCACCAGTTCAAGTCCCGGCAAGACCAAGCGCTACCGAGGTGTCCCTGAGCAAGGCACCGTTCCCTACACTGCTCCCCGGATAACACTAGGATGGGTCAAATGCAGAGAAACAATTTCCCCACGGGGATTAATAAAGTATATCAAATATCAAAAAATGTATATACTTTAACTATTGCAGTCTTATACAAAATGTCATTTTGTTCTGCTGATTTGATGTGGCACCTTTGGCTTCATGGTTGTATGAAAGGCACTCATAAATAAAGGTAAGCTGTGTGCACAATAATATCGTAATAATAATGTATTTGTATTGGTAGTGCCTGCACTCCAGCAGGTTGACCAGCCAGGCAGGTAATGTGTGCAGTACCCGGGGGGCATGAAGGTGAACGTGAGAACAGTCCATGAGAAGGAGCATTTTAAATAATTCAGATGGAAAACAGCCTGGTTTAAAATGGCACAGCCGGGTACTTAACATACACCGAAAATAAAACAGCCGGGAGCCGAAGGGATTTCCATCTCTGTTTCAGCGGAGAAAAACAAGCTTCCTGACATGTGATGATAGTAAGAAGACACCAGCAGTGACAAATTACCCGTCATCACCTCAAGCAGTGGGCAGGGTGTTTAGATAATCTTTCCGATCACTGAGATTTTGATGTGGGGTTTTGCATTAAAAAGTGGAAGCAGCAGTCTATGGCTCTGGCTTGGGGAGTAAGGGATAACATGTTTACCCATTAGCCCATTATTGTACTCAGAAACACCGACAGGTACTACACTATGAGCCTGAAGCCTGCAGAACAAGCAGTGGGGAGCTCTGTGTCAGCAGAATAACACTGTGTTAGGAATCTCTGCAGTATTACCTCCAACTGTGAAGAAGCTAAGAATAGAAAACCCTTCTTAATTGAATGCATCTAAATTACTACATCCACTCTTCTCTTGACCATTTTTTAAATTATCTCTTTGTTGTTTTACATGTAGGAAAATGTGTGTCATCTTCAAAGGGATAGTTCTGTTTGATTAAAGTCTAAATATAGCAAATGTCAGTCTAGTGGTCTATCACTTCTATCTCAACTATTAGATTGATTGCTTAACGAAGATGGTTAACTCGTAAACAAAGCATTGTAAGTACTATTATTATAGGCATGTCAGCATATCCTTACGGAGTTATTTAGTCTTCTAGTTTTACAATTAATCATTTGTTTAGTACTGTATGTAAAATAACTACTGAGAGAGAAAGCAGCCAAATCAGCCTTTCAGTGCCATCCCAACACACAGATTGATTGTTTCCACCCGAGAGAGAGAGAGAGAGAGAGAGAGAGAGAGAGAGAGAGAGAGAGAGAGAGAGAGAGAGAGAGAGGAGAGAGAGAGAGAGTAATTACAACAGCCTGGCATCCAAAACAATATTTACACCAAAGAGCAGCTGCTTCACAATACACTGTGACATGTGCACACACACACACACACACACACACACACACACACACACACACACACACACACACACACACACACACACACACACACACACACACACACACACACACACACACACACACCACACAACACACACACACACACACACACACACACACACACACACACAAGTGTCAGCACATCTGATGCTACCTTACTCCACTCAGGTGTGTGTGTGTGTGTGGTCACTGTACCGAGCTCTTCGGTGGCTTATATGTGAGGCAATAATAGCCCAGTATGATAAAATAAACTCCCATTAAGCCTCCTCACTCCCCCACACAGACAGCTGAGGCCGGGGTGCCCATTACAGGCTGTGGAGGCCAGGTACACACGGTCCCAGCTGATGACCCTCCGATGCCCCTCTGGCTTTATTTCCCTACTTATCCAGGATGATATATATATATATATATATTTATATGCATCACACATGAGTTTATGTAACTGACATTCACTCAGAAGACTCGGTGAAGACAGCAGAGAGCGTTAAGAGCAAACTCAAGACCTATCTCTTTAAATGTGGCTTTTAACTGAATTGTATTTTATCCCTATTTTATAAATGTGTTTGTATTAAGTGTTATTTTTAATCACAAAGCTATGTGTTACTCTGGTTCTTACCTGGGAAGGGGGAGATGGTTTGTGAAGCACTTTGAGTAACCTTTGTGTACATAAATAAAGTTTGATTTGATTTGCTGAGATTGATAAACCACTCGTTTGGCATCCATGTTGAACTGCAGGGTATTAAATATCTGACACAGAGAAGTGGGGGCCCTGCTTCAGTTTCACAGAGATGTGGGCGCCTGCCTGCACCCCCCCGGGGAGGAAGAGGACTGCTGCCTCTTGAGCGCTCGGCATAATGAAGGAGATGACAAGCGCTGGGGAATTAACCCACTGAGAGCTCCGGGAGAAATAATGAGGACTGTTCTGAGGAGTTACGCAACCGGCAGCAATACAGCCCACGTTGTTTGGGGCTGCGGCAGTTTTTTTATTAATATATCTTTTTTTATACGCTCATCTACAACTGTGCCCTGAATGCCAGAGGCTCAGTGGCTGATGGGAAACCCTCTTTGCCTGTTGGTTGTAAAAACGCTAATGTCAGATGAAATGAAAGGCCTGTCTTCAGGCTTCTCTTGAATATAGACGTGCCCCAGAGATGCTGTGGGAAAATTGATGTTGAAAGTCGATCCAATGAGGAGTAAGAGTGGAATTTAAAGGAGAACTCCAAGAATTTAGTCTTTATTTCAATCAAATTCAGGAACTTACAAGGGACAGATAAGATTGAATTGTCAAAAGTGAAGCAGACGAGGGGTGTTTCTCAATGTCGAGGAAGGATGCTCCAGAGCCACTATTTCAAGCATACCACATCATCGAGTGCCGCCGAAGGACTGTTCCAATGTCCAGCATACTTGGAATTCTACCGAGGCCGGCTTCCTTCGTAACGAGAAATTTCAAGGCTGCACATGTGTAGAGTCCGCGGTCTTAAAATCCCCACAATGCTTTGCGCACGGACCAATTTCCAAATCTTTGGCGGAAATCGCGCTCCATTTAAGGCGGGGCCTGACGCACACCTGCACTCCTGTTAGCCTGTGCCACAATTCTTCGTTTTCCGAGGCTAGGAAGGATTATTGCCTCGCTTCTGAAGCAAGTGACTCGGAAGACATGTGCTACCAAGCAAGCGTCCTCGACATTGAGAAACACCCGAGGTCTAACGTAGGGCAAAAAAACACAGGATCCTACATTTCCCACAATGCAATCAAGAGAATACAGGCTCAAACCCCTGTGATCCCTCCAGATGGAGTTTCTGAAAATGAAAGCATAATATGGACCCTTCAAAAAACTACAAAAAACCCTGATGACATCAACATATTGTATCATATTTCAGACTCTGTTTTCACTGCAATTCCCCTTTAAGTTTAATTGTCAAATAGGGAAGCACCAAAACGTAGCAGGCAACAAAACAACACATTGTTTTTTTGTTTTTCTTCATCAGATTCATTAAAACGCTCACTATGAATGGAAAGGAAGCTGACAAGTAGGTCATGTATTTTTGTGTATGTATGTATGTGTGTGTGTGTGTATTGCTGCTTCAGTTTCCCATGCCTCTGCTTTCTGAGAGGCGTTCATCTCTACATTTCCTACGCACAGCATGTCCTACTTAGTGTGCCTTGAGATTCACTGCGAAACAGTTTCTCCGGGGAGGAGCAAATAATGCTTTCTCTCCACGGCCTGCATACACACTCATCTGTTTAAAAAATGTATAAACCTTTTATGCTCTTCTGTCAAATATCTGACAAACTGGCACGCAACTTAATTAAGGACGGGTGACAGAAAATCATTACGGAGCAAACATGATCTCCCTTTTTAGATAGCCAATTACTGGCGATGAATGCCATCCAGACGAGGGCAAAACATGCAGAAAGGCCATCGCTTGTCAGAGTCAGGGAGACACACACACCATACTGTTGCCCTCTGCTGTGACACACACACACCTCCACTCCTTCCTCCGTGACCCCTACCTTTCCCTGATGGTATTGATCTGTTTTGACAACGTCCGTTCGGCTGGATGGGTGCTCAATTAATCCGGTCCTCGCTCCACAGGAACAGGCAGCATGCAGGCTGCTGTGACTGTGTGGCAGGCGGTCATTTTCCCTCTGAAGGGATTGTGACTTTTGGAGCATACGTAATAACCCTCTCTCATTCACCGCCGTTGAATGCCGATGTGTCAAGATATACAGGAAAGGCCTGAGTGATTCAATCCCGCAACAATGCTGCGAGTTTAAATCGAGGCACGACAAGCATGCAGCGGTAGAGACTCAGTCGTTTGTCTTCTGTACTCCATTAGGCGAGGTTTGAAGAGTTGAGAGTCACTGCCAGCTGCAGTACATTATGCTAAAAGCGGAAAATTGACACAAGATGCTTAGTATGGATGGGGTTCTTCTATTGTCCTGCACTAAATTCTATATTTTTTCATTACAATCATGAGACATGTCGAGTGTTTGATGTACAACAGGAACAGAAACACACATTCCTTGAATCTGGCCAATAACAAGGCATTACATAAGAAGAGGAATGAATGTATATGAATACAAACCTAAAAACCTACACCTGCTTTAGCTTCAATGTACAGTCAAATAAAATGCATACTAATTGTGGTAACAAGTGTAAAGAAAGAAGGGTACTCTGATACAATCCATGCCAAATAAAACAAACCAACCACTCGTCAGAAAAGCAAGGAAATTCTTGAACTGTGACTGTGAAAAGTTACTTTGAGGACTTACATGTCCAAAAAAATTTAATTTCCTTTTAACAATTCTAGGGTGCCTACATGGGAAGACTACTTCGGTTACAGGGCTTTTCTAACTTTCCACAAACCTTTGAAAACAAACTATGTTTTAGTCCATTTTTTAATATTGTCACCCAACCCTGCCTGTACCAAAAGCCTATAGAGAACCGCAGTGACGCGTCCTAAAACCCGGAAGTAAGTTAGCATTTTTACCACGTCCGGTTCCTTCGATAAAAAGCAATGAGATTTCTCCATAGGATTTTGGAAAATAGCTCCAAATAAGGTCTGTGGTTGAGACACATTGAGAGAGACAGATCACGTTGTGTTCTACGACATTAAATCCATCAGCTGTGACGGTGATTTCTGAAGAGTTTACGTGTCTGAAAAACGATGGTTGTTACCAAGTGGCTGAATAGGACTACAGAAGTTGTCCAGGCCGTTGTACGTCATTACACCGAACACGTAAACACTCCTCTAAGTTTGCCCTGTTCTGCTTGAAAGCAAGTCCTCCTGCAGACTGTTCAAACAAACACTTCAACTTGTACCATTTACAATCTGTATGTTTGAATATGGATCTTAAGTTGGCGTGACGTTGAAGCAGCGACCCTGCTGTAGTTCCTTTATAGCATAATGTTAGCATTTTGCGACTAGATTTATGCTTTGAAAATTATAAAAGTAGGATAGACATGTGGAGATTATCCGGCTGAACAAAACGTGATCCTTCTCTTAAATGTGTCTCAACCACAGACCTTATTTCGAGCTATTTTCCAAAATCCTATGGAGAAATTGCATTGCGTTTTTGACGAAGGAACCGGAAGGAGTTTACATCCGGGTTTTAGGATGCGTCACTGCAGTTCTCTATTGGTTGCTGCAAACAATATCAATCTTTAGCTACATGACTCAAGCACAAGAAGATATTGCATTTCTGTGGGACTATTTTCAGTGAGTAAATAAAAGCACTGTGAGTATTTCCAGCAGCAGGACAACAACACTAGAGCTGGATCAGAGTCCTGTGGTTCTGAGGGAACCACTGGACAAGGGCAGCATATCAACTGCAATATTTATGAGCAAGTATAAGGAGGATGTTAAAGCTCTGTAATAGACTGGATGTCAGCACAGACTTCAGAGCAGCAGCGATGTGAGCTCTCTCTGGGTGATGGTTTAAGTATTCACAGTCAGCCAGTGTAGGAGTGAAGAAAGAGACAACCCACACTATTTTCCCCCTGTGGCTTCTCCAGGGACGGATTGCAGAGCGATTGCATTTCTCCTTGACTGTGTCTCACAACCCATTGATCTTTACACGCCGACTCCTAATTAAGGGCTGATTTTATAACTAAAATCTTTATTGAGAGAGGATGTGAAAATCTGACATGAATCTTACTTAATGCATTCTATGTCACAAAAGATAACCCTCATTGTCTCTGGGAATTAAATCTCTGCTGGCCATTATTACACTTAATAAAAAGCACTGAATAAGTGCACAAGAAAGGCCGAAGCTAAAAGGGCTGCTAACTAAGCTAGCTCACTGATAGCACAATGGTGGATACATTTAAAGATATTTTGATTCTTTAACAACCAGGAAACATTCAAAATTAAGCTGACAGCAGTGTGATTTCATAATTGTAATGAAATATATTAACATTTTAATGAAGATATATCTGTATTGGTCTGGAGTTCGTCGAATGATGTCCCTGCACGCGCAGAAAGTTAGCTTAATGTTTACTCAGCTCATACTTGGCAAGAAAATGAATAAAGATGTTACTCAAAATGTCAAACTATTCTTTTAATTATCATCTCCTTACAGAATTTCAGCTTCCAAAAACATTATGTATTTTTCTGGAGAGTAGCCTAAAACACAATTTCTTCTCAAACTGGCCCAAAAAAGACAACATGTGGGAGAGATATGGACATAAACTATGATTGTTAGGCCATCTTTCCAATTTTATACAAAAGCTTGACACCTAAGGGAGCCACAACTGGCGATTAACTGTCTGTGAGCTCATACACAATGTGAAATTCAGTGCTGGTGAGTCCACTGTGGTTACTAACAGCGCCAAACAACAACAACAAAACAATAATTTGTTACTTACAGCTGTAAAAACATTCCATTGCCTCTTGTTAAGGGACTGAATGAATATAACAGACATACATTAATACAATCCCCCAACTTCCACTTCAGGCTACATGCCTGATCCACACAATAATGTTGCTCCCGCACATAACAAGCTTATCATTCAAGGGGCTTTGCTTGGAAAAAAAAGTAAACTCTCCCCTATCAGCTGCCCAGTATTGGATTGGACTGAAGTAATGAAGATGTGTCTAGGGCCGCTACACACCAACCTGAGACCAAAGAACGCGTACCGAAGGTGTCCCGACTTTTACGTCCGCTACGTCGCCTGCGTCGGCTACGCCGCCCGCCTACGAACACACCGCAAAGACTTCAGTCGACGAGTGGCAATAACTGTCCTTACTAGCAGGCAGCGGTAGTGTGTATTCGTCATTCAAAAGCCAATCGGAGTGATTTCTTTGGCCGACTTTCTTTGGCCGATTCAACATCGGCCGCAGCAGGTGTGAAAATGTGCCGTAAAGCAATGACGGTGCGGGACACACCAACCTGAGTAGGGCGCGCGAATGCCCGACTGCCTCTGACGGCCTCTGACTCCCAAAATCGGGTAGGTGGGCCTTAAAGGCCCAGACACACCAAACTGACACCAAAGAACACGTCGCCTCACGTCTCCTGCGTCTTGGCCAACAGTCGCACTGGAACACACCGCAAAGACTTCAGCCGACGGCCAAGAAGCACGTACGAACTGCGCATGCGTGAAAGGCAATAACTCTCCTTACCAGCAGGCGACGGTAGTGTGTATTCGTCATTCAAAAGAGGCAACAACCGGAAGACAGACTGCGTGATAACCGAGAGAAGAACAACAGACTGCGTGATATAAACAAACAACAAATAACGTGTGCGTTGGTCTTCGGTTTCTTCATTCCAGATCGCTATGATGAAAAATAAACTCTTGCGTCCAGCTGAGATGAAAATGAAAAACAGTAGCCGTCTGTGTTTGCCTTCTTAACCGTTTGTTTGGGTCCCTCACTTCCGTTTCGCTTCTCATGCACTGATTCGCTAGCTGAACAGCCAGCTGACCGACAGCCTTTGGCCGATTGCAGTTTTTGGCCAAAAAGGTGTCGGCACGGCCGAAAAGACACACCAATCTGAGTAGGGCGACACAACGCACATCGACGGCCAGAGATCTATCGACGGCCGAAATCAGCCCGGTGTGTCTGGGCCTTAACGCTCCCTGGAGGTGCAGATAATCAGCTTTTCTGGGCAGCATTGGCTGAAATAGGCTCATAAATCTGTAATAAGGACCATCAATTCAGAGTTCAGCCTCCTGTCTTTCAGTTAAAATGGTGCACTGAATATTGGCTTCACTGCAATTCAATTCGTTTCTCTAAAGAGGTGGAAGGCTTGTGAATGACATACTGTATGCTCAAAATGTATCTAAGAAATCTGCGCCAACTATGGCCCAGTAAAAGATCGTAACTCTCCTCTACCGTGCACTTGAATGACAGTAAAAAGCTGTACACAGCAGAGTAGCAGGTTGTGCCAGGGACATTATGGCAGCCAAAACTCACAGTAGCTGTGAGTAACTGTATTCCACACACTCCTGCAGGTGTGGTCCACACATCATAAACACTTTATTAATGTACAGCCACGTTTTCCAGGAATCAACCTCAAAAGCCAAGTGTGCATGAAATCACCGGCTTTTCTCCAGATTAATATATAATTACAGCTTCAGTATTTCTTTACCCCCTCGTTTTCTTTCTGGGAATGCAAATATTTTCAAACCAACAAGCCTTTGAGGGAATCGTTTAAACATGTAATTTGTACACATAAATCCCAGTGCGTGCTGCTGCTGCTCCTCGTCAATGCTTCCACTGAAATTAAATATCTTGTCATCATCGGCGACATTCACATGAAGTAGGAGTACTTTTACCACTGGTTTTAAAAGGTTAATGGTTCTGTGACGATGTCTTGTTGCAGCCTTGAGCTGCCATTGGAGTAATGACAGGGGGTAATGACATTATGTCTCGTCAGGAGAATGCATAATACTCTGCCTCAGACAGCAACAAGCATGCAATATAAAATCACAAAGCAGTCAAGGACTCCAGGGTAAATTCTACAGAGGACACTTAAAGAATCTGACTGGTGATATCTACTGTATATGTTGGTTATTGTGAATTAATCCCATGAAAGACGAAAACCAACAATAAACTTATCTCACAAACAAATAGCTTTCTGTGTACCCAAAGACTGATAAAGAATATTCCTCTGTGCCATACAGCTCTATTGTATTAGCTAACATGGGTTTTTTTCATAAGAATTGACATCAGATATCATCCCGATGCTGTTATATTGACATCTTTAAGCGGTTGACCAATCACAACAGAGCCGGCCAGCTAACCAATCAGAGCAGACTGGGCTCTGGTTTCAGACAGAGGGTGAAAAGAGGTGTTGCATCACAGGTAGTATGAGAAAAATAAAGAGCTTTTTGAACATTAAAGCATGGAGACATGTAGAGACACTACATACTGATATACACCTGAACATCAGCAGGAGAGGACTCTTTAAAGTAGAGACACTACACACTGATATACACCTGAACATCAGCAGGAGAGGACTCTTTAAAGTAGAGACACTACACACTGATATACACCTGAACATCAGCAGGAGAGGACTCTTTAAAGTAGAGACACTACATACTGATATACACCTGAACATCAGCAGGAAAGGACTCTTTAAAGTAGAGACACTACATACTGATATACACCTGAACTTCAGCAGGATAGGACTCTTTAAAGTAGAGACACTACATACTGATATACACCTGAACATCAGCAGGAGAGGACTCTTTAAAGTAGAGACACTACATACTGATATACACCTGAACATCAGCAGGAGAGGACTCTTTAAAGTAAAGACACTACATACTGATATACACCTGAACATCAGCAGGAGAGGACTCTTTAAAGTAAAGACACTACATACTGATATACACCTGAACATCAGCAGGAGAGGACTCTTTAAAGTAGAGACACTACATACTGATATACACCTGAACATCAGCAGGAGAGGACTCTTTAAAGTAGAGACACTACATACTGATATACACCTGAACATCAGCAGGAGAGGACTCTTTAAAGTAGAGACACTACTGATATACACCTGAACATCAGCAGAATAGGGCCCCTTTAAGCAAACAGTATGTTTAACAGTTTGTGTGTAAAGTGAAATGTATAAGCCTAATTATTCAACCAGGAACTGAAGCAACTAATCTATCAGTGGATCAGTGTAGTAATCAGTTTAAGGCCCCGTCCACACGGAGACGAAAACGAACCATAGTCGTTTTCAAAAAAGTCTTCCGTCCAAACGAAAACGCTCGAAAACGCTGGAGACGCTGTAGTACATATGCCGGGCCTGTAAGTGGCGCTGTACTTCCGCCACAAAACCGCAATTATGGCAGAAGCAAAAAAGCCCAAAATATATAATATTCACTCCGAGTGGGAGGATTTTTCTTTTTGTATCTATTCCAATTCAAAGTCCATCTGTCTCATCTGCAATGCGAGCGTGGCTTTATCGAAGAAGGGTGAAGAGTGTATCGGAGCGACATTTCAAAACAGTGCACAAACGCTACGAGACGGAATTCCCTCCTAATTCTGCCCTACGCTCCCAAAAGGGGAGGGACCTGAAAGGACAGCTAAATGCACAGCAGTCCATTTTCACCAGGCCCAACAACAAGAGCAAGGCTGCTACCAGAGCATCTTATCGTGTCAGTCACGTTCTTGCGAAACACATGAAGTCTTTCAAAGACGGCGAAGTTGTGAAAGAAGCATTCCTGGAGGCTGCCGACACGCTTTTGGGGGACTGTAAAAATAAAAGTAGCATTTCAACAGGTTTTTGATATAATAAAAACTCAAGTTAGATACTGTTATTAATCAGCTGTAAGTTTTAGTTTGTTTGAACTTATTCATTATAATTATTGTAAAAAATGGTATAAGAATGCAAACTTAAATTGATTATAGTCTATTATCAATTCAGGTTAAGAAGCTAGTGTTGCTTGCATCCTATTTTAAAGGCATTTCTTACTAAAATGCAACAAAAAAAGGGTTTGATTCTATTAATTTATTATCTATTAATTTGTATTGCACTTTGGCAGCAGATTCCTGAGTAGCTTCAGATCTCAGTTGTCTTATTAGTAAGCCTAATTTATACTTTTGTAGCAACACTATTTTTATATAATGGCAAAGAAAGGGTTCAGAGTCTTTTCTTTTTGTCCTGTGTCATATGTGGCAGCACTGTTCAATGTTTCTTGAAAACATTACCCACTGTAGTGACGTGTGGATAAACTCCAACTCTGTATCAACAACACTGTTGTGTAACTTCAGTTAATACTTGTATGTGTGTAGATTAGAAAGAGGTAAGATAAAGGATCTGCAGTATTTTATGAAGTAATAATCGTACAAAGGTCAGTTTTATTCAAGTAGAAGTGTGTATTTACCTGGTAGTAGGCTGTCAGTAATTACGCCTCTCTATTTGGACTGGTAGATCTCGGCAGACTGGCAACTTTAAAAGTAGCTCTCGGTTCAAAAAAGGTTGGGCACCCCTGGTCTATACGATAGAGAACGTTAGCGGATTCAACTGATATCGTCTCCGTGCGGACGGGGCCTAAGTGTCTGCCATCACTCAAGCTGCAGCAGGGAAGAGCTAAACTCAGATTTGAGCTAATCTGATCAAGCTAACGAGCTCGGCCCACTGATACCTGTCGGACTGTGAAGTTATCAGACTAAATCCTCAATGATTTTTGGAGCGAGACACAGGCTGACCGCTCAGAGTCTCCTTGTGCGTTGTTAGTCCACTCGTTACACTTCATTGCATCAGATCCTGAATAGTCGAATCAAAAGCCTGATTTCACTTTCGAGAAGAAACAGTATTTTTCAGCTGCCTAGGATTTTGTATGATGCCTCCTGTGAAATATCAAAGCTAAAAATAAGCAGTTTTACCTATAAAAAACACTTTGATACTAAACAATTGTCTAAATGCGTCCACCATCATAGGCAGAAATAGCCTTGTAATTCCACCATAAGAACGACACGGTTGACTTATTAATGTGCTCAGTCTGAAGAGAGAAACCGCCCACATTATGATTCCAGCCCTCTCCTCATTTAGCATAATCCATAATGCATAAAGATATCATCTCCACCTGACCAAAAAAACTCACTCTAATGACTTACTATGTCTTGGAATGAAACTGATAGGACTCTGAAAATAGCCTGCCTGCGCTCTGAAATATTAAGCATGTGGGAGTGTGTGTGTGAGTGTGTGTGATCATTTCATTGCAGCCTAAGCATTGTTACTCTCCTGAACAACAAGCGCCGTTTGTTGTCTGCATTGACAGAAGCAGTAGTTAAAGGGCAGGGACTCCATTCAGGAAGCTCCCTGTTGACACTTTGTGTGTGTCCAAGCAGCCCTTTCAGTGTGTGTGTGTGCGTGGGTGTTGTCGTGTCGTCTCTGGTCAGCGACTGACGCTGGGTTTGATCCCGCAAGATTAATTGTTGGATTCCACATGTCACGGTGGGATTTACTGTTCAAGACGAGCAGGATGATGCAGACAACAAAGTGTGGGAATTCTGCGAGGGATTAAAAACATGCTAAAAGCAACATTTTTAGAATTCTATGAATACATTTATGCCCCTTTCACACCAGCGCTTTTTCAGCTCCGGCTCGGAGCTGGAGCTGAAAAGCGCCGTTTTTTCCTGTTCACACCGCAGCGGCGCCGGCTCTTAGCTCCGGAATCCGGTTCACTTCCAGCTCCAAAATATTGTCGGTCTGGAGGCAAGAGCTTCGGAGCTAAGAGGTGGCGTCGCTTACGTCTCTCTTACGTCGAGGCGTGCAGGAAACTAAACCCTCCTCCCCTGAACATGGGTCGACTGTCATGCCTGCCTACAAGCAGTAGTGCTTATAAACACACTTTATAAAGTCAGGCAACACTAACCAGGCTTCGTGTGATTCTGTTTTTTTGTACCTTACTTTGACCATCCGTTCACTGTTATTGATCATTGTGGAGAGAGGCAGACGTGTTGTTTTGTATTATAGCAGCTATCGGATGGAATCAATACATGGGCTGCACAGGTTGCCGTGTCCGACTATCACAAGTAGAATCATAATAAAAATACGCCGGTAAAATGTGCCTGTAGAAAACGGTTTATGCCACAATAGGATAGCAATAGCAAGTAGTCCGTTTAGCTTCGGTTGCTATGCTAACATCACCCATTTTATACCAGAGAAACTTTCATAACAGCGTTGTGATGCCAAACAGCGTCAATTCAGACTGACACACATTCACTTAGGCTAAGGGGAACTGGGGATATGTATCAGCTGCTTGTGTGAGTCGGACAGTGAATACTTTAGAGCGGCCGCAGCAGTGTGAGCTAACCGGGAGCTAACGGAGGAGAATAAACTCCCGTGGAAGAGCAGCCAACACTGCAGCGGTCGGTAAATGCTGCAGAAACACATTAATAAACTATGAACCACGGCACTCTGGAGAAAAGCATAAGGTTGGAGAAGTCGTTATTCAATTTAATCTGGCTTCGTGTGATTAAAAGCAACACGATCATCGACCCGCCGCAGTTCCCCGTTGTTGTTGTTGTTGTTGTTGTTGTTGTTGTTGTTGTTGTTGTTGTGAGCGCCGTAACGCCGTTGGGGAGCAAATCAGCGATGTGTAAACGGTGACGTCATGACGCAGCAGCGGCAGCACCAGTCGGGTGCTGGGCGGTGTGAACAGAGCGGGAGCAGAAAAGGGAAACCGGAGCTGAACCAGAAAAGCTCTAGCTCGGAGCTAGAAAGGGAAAAGCGCTGGTGTGAAAGCCGCATGAGTCAGTAAGGAAGACGATAGTGATTGTTTTTATCGATTGTTTAAATGATCAAGAGACAGCAGAAGATTAGGATGAGGTAGATAAATATCGGTTGTAACATAAATCCTAATCTTGGATCTAAGAACAGGACCTTGGAATTTTTTTAAGTAAATTTAACACCTATCTTTTTACAACTTGTTTCATTATGTTTCTTACTTATTGTTATTGATTTTATATATCTTATCTAGCTCAATTAAGCAGTTTGGGCTGCATCTTGCATGAAAGGTGCTATAAGTAAAAGTTATTATTATAAATGATTGTTCATGCGGATCAGTTGGAGTCAAGCAAAGAAAATAAAGGTTAAATGACTTATTAAAGCCGACTAATTCATGCCGGCCGTGCAGGAGGTCAGAGAGTCAGAGTGCTTCATGTGTTGTTCAGGAAGGTGACCTTTTCTCCAACAGGAAGTGGAGGTCCCTCCGGCCTCCAGGCACCCTGTGGCTCAGTGAAATGGGGGAATATCACAACCCTGAGGTCTCAACAACCAAAAAAATGATCTCCCAGGGACACCTGTGTATCTGACGTGTGTACACAGCCAGATTGTATGTCGAGTGCAAAGAAAAGCCCTCTCCTCCTCAAAGTTAATCAAAACTAGAAAGCTCCAGACTCATGAGGGGGATTTGTCGTTGATGTCATCACCACATGGCGAAGAGGCGACTCTTGTGCAAAACAACAGAGGAAATGTGCTTGCACTCAGCCACTGTAATCTGTGCAGCAGCTGTTGAGCTTTTGTTTTCAGGGACTTCAGGGACCATTTCCAGATGTGTATTTGGAAATGGACGTTTCTGACCATGTCAATATATGTTGACTGATAATTGTTGTTTCTTATCATAAAGCACTGTGCAGAGGAGCTGCTGTTCGTACTGTAGAGGCACAATCACTAAGCATTTTATTCTAAGAGGGACAAACATATTCATGTGTGTCCTATATGTTATTCTGGCTTTAAATGAGGTTCAAAAACAGCTAAGTGACTATTACATGCACAATAACTATTGTTTTATAACATCAGGGACAATGTTGGTAATAGATGTACACATATATTTTACCCTTGGACTGTCTTCTTTAAAGTCAATTAAGAAATGTGTCTTATGGGTATCATCAAGCACTGTGCAGAGGAGCTGATTTTTTACTATAGATGCACAACCATTTTGTTATTCTTAGACAAAATATTGATCTGTATCCTATGTTATTCAAGTTTTTTTCGACTTATAAATTAGTTTTAAAACACCTTCTGCAGCATGGATGAAGGGATTACTACATGCACAATAACATACTGCATGTCCTGTTCTTTTATAAAATCAGGGACCATGTTGGAAATACATTTTCACTACATGTTACCCTTGGATTTTCTTCTATAAAGTCAATCAGACAATGAATAAAATATGCAAGAAATGTGTGTTTTTCTTCATGCATCTTAGCCAAACTATGATGGTAGTATATCAGGAATGTAAGAGTGTTGGTGATGCATTCAGGGACAGTGCAAGGGGGGAAAGGATTAGAGTACCCGCCCCCTGTAATAAACCCAGATACTCCAATAAAAATATCATGTATTTGAGTCAAAAACAGATAAATAAAAAAATTATATTTAGTTTCGTATAAATCTCCTTACATTAGAGTTAGAGTGCACCCCCCACATGATTTATACATATATTGACAGGCTGGCAGGGGAATCAAGGTTTTCTGCTTCAGCTGAACAATGGAGGTTTTCCGTCGATACCCTCTGGCTGGAGCCCAGGACCCTCTCTGCACTGAGGGCTCACATCACATTTGGCACCGTAAATAATCCAAAACCCAGCCATGCATGGTGAAATTTAAATCGTGTGTGTGCAATTTCTCCTTACCTTTATCTTGACTTGAAGAGATGCTCTCCTCCTCTTTCGGATTTGCAACCTGTGTTATTATGGACGTGTTGTCCATGGAAACGAGATGTTTTGCACCTTTTGGCTACACCGTTTTATTCCTTGGCAAACATTACCAAGCGCACTACAGTCCCTTAGCTGTGCACGCGCTACAGAAGCGTCCTCTGTTAACATCCCATGTTAACTCGATGCATGCAGTCCCATTCACACGACCAATGTCAGAAAGAGGGGAGCGTCCGAACATGTGAGGTGACAGTCCCGATGTGCACAAACAAAGCGTCAGTAGTCCCGCATTGGAGATGTGTGTCCGCTGGTGCAGGCAGCATAGCACCGCCTGCTGCTGCTGCTACTGTAGCTCCTACACACACACACACACTCACTCACACACACGCACACACTCACACACACACAATATCAACTGCGTGATTCGGTTACAGTGTTTACCCAGAGATGGCGACCGTGCTCCTGCAGCCTCACAGCTCAGTACAACAACACGCCTTCAGTCCGCCCACCTCTCAGTGTGCTGGTGTTCCTGTAGTTTATAAAGCCTTTGTGCATAAAGGAAACTCATTTTATTCAGAATATGGAAGGTGCCAGATATAAAATGTCCAAATAAAATAATTATTTGGTACATTTTTACGAGGATTTCCCAAATCACTGAGGTCAAGAGTTCACCAAATCCACCCATCCTCCTTTAAAGTCACATGACTGTCTTCTGAACATCTCACTGTATGATATACTTTCAAAGCCAAAGATGCCAGGGTTATTGGTGATTAATATTTCCGCCATTAATCATTTCAAATGCAGAACAAAACATCCAAATGTGACAAAAAAAAAATGTAAAACAATTTAAGGGGCATGACCTTGGTGTCTTCAGGGCTGCAAAAAAAATATGAGTGAATTTCTACAGTTAGCATTCCATCATTTAGTAAATTACTTAGTTACCACATTTAAAATCTGTGCAGCAAAATACAATTTAAAAATGCTTAATACTACAATTCCCATGATGCATTTTTTCAGAGCCTTACTGGTAATTTACTACATTTTTAAGCTCCATAACGCATTTTCAATTCAAAATAAAACATTCCAATCATCGCTGAGTCAAGTCTGAGGAAATATTGATGACATCAGGGGTGACTCAGCGATGATTGGAATATTTTATTTTGAGTAATCTGACCCTTTAATTGATTGTCTACATCATGTAACCTGTTCGCCATCTCTTAAACGTATCTCCACCTGTTCACCGCAGAACGATCCCCTCCACTTTCTCTGATAAACAAACATTATTCAAGCTACTTCGGCTTCAGCGGACCGTAGAATAACAACAGGGCAGATAAAGTGGTTTTCTGGAGAGCTGCCAGCAGTGACGCTCCTGAGTGTTTCCTCCTCTTCACCTGACTCTTCACTTTAACGGACGACCCCACCTGAGAGTATAGTATGATGCACACAGACAGGAGGAAAACATCTCTAAGTGCAGGCTGTCATCTGTTGCCCAGAGTTAGTGTGTAATCTCCCAGACTACTCTCAATGTGGGTCAGTCTGATTTTTTTTTACGATAATGTATGCACACAACAAGTGACACCACAGCACAGGTCTCTGAGCCACAATCACAAGCACTTGTCCGCACTTGGCAGCGAGTCTCTGGTTACTGACTGTCACTTGAAATGTGATAACACAGAGCCTGAATGCAACACGGAGCAGTTACTTAACACTGGGGGGGTCTGTGATGTCGTTCAAACTGATTAAACAACTAATTTCTCAAAGGAACACAGTTGAGTTTGCCATGTTAATAAAACAAATAATTGCTCAAAGGAAGGATCATTAAGTGCATCATTGATAATTAGACTGTATATAGGTTAAATAAGTAAAAGTGCCCATTTTAGCATTTGCAGACCATTTACATGCACAAAAACCTATCGAACACACTACAGGAAAGGTAAAACCCCCAAAAGCATAGTAGGTCTAGCTTAAGGCTTTATTATTAGTTATTGAATTATTTATCTGTGCTTTGTATATCAGTAAACTCATGTTTGGGTTGCCAGATTGTAAAAAAATCCTTCTGAATTATGTCACGTCTTGCCATTTTAAATAAATGCAATAGTTAGATACCAAGTTTGGCATATCATCACTGAAGGTGATATGTCAGTTGTAATTACAGCTGTTTGTCTATACTCCCTCCCAAATGTAAAGCGACTTTGGGTTCAAGAAAAGCGCTATAGAAATAAAATGTATTATTATTAGCTTGTTTCTACTGCCCCCTAGTGGCCAAAAAAAACAATCACTGTGTTATTAAAGGTCCCATGACATGCTATTCCGGTTATTACCCTCAAAGTACACCCTGTAGCGAGTCAAACTGTACTCAGAAAATACCTGTCTATGCTGCCCCAAAACGCCTCGTTCGAGATTTCTCTTTGTCCATTTTGTTCTTCCTGCTCATAGTGACATAACGCTGTGGAGGCCACACACACACACACACACACACACACACACACACACACACACACACACACACACACACACACACACACGACACACACACACACACACACACACACACACACACACACACACACACAACACACACACACACACACACCACACACACACACACACACACACACACACACACACACACACACACACACACACACACACACACACACACACACACACACACACCTCACACACCACACACACACACACACACACACACCCCGACAGCACACCCACACACACACACACACACACACACACACACACACACACACACACCACACACACACACTACACACACACACACACACACAACACACACACACACACCACACACACACACACACACACACAACACACACACACACACACCACACACACACCACACACACCAACACACAACACACACACACACACAATCACACACACACACACACACACACACACACACCCACACACACCACACACACAAGCACTGTGAGTGTGCCGTGCTCAGGCTGAGCTCCGCGGTGTCTCACTGTCTCGCAGACCTCCACGCAGCAACCAGGAAACTATACCAGTAATCCAGCTCACACTGTCCGCTCCTCGAGCCTCAAAGGGCGGAGCAGCGAGCCCGTGGCGCTTCTAGACCAATTTGACTGGGGGGGCCACTGGGGGGCCAGTTATTTTCTGAGGGGGGCACAATAAATGCAGGACGAAAAAGAGAACTAGACAGTATGAAGTAATTGCGCATAAGAAAACAATGCAATACAGTTATTGGTATTTGTTTCAGTACACTTATTTATTTCAGATATATCTTATAGTTATTACTGTTAGCTTCAGCTTAAGTTATAGTACAATTTTTGCACTAACACCAGATCATATTTATATAAAAATAAAGGCAATGAACAGTTACATCTCTACTTTACATCTACAATTACACGGATACAATAGTTTAACTCACCTTCAATTATCGTGGTAGTCTCTCAAAACGTAGGTTTCAATCAGTCTTTCTTGGATGCAACAGCCTCTGATGATCCGAGATGAAAAGTGTTTGTTTTGTGCGCGCTTCAGCCGGACAGTGAAAGTGAGTGCACCGCTCTAATGGGTCCGACTAGAATGACGAATAACGTTAGTTCCGCCTATTCCATCATTCAATAAATCGTGTAATAAATCATGCATTTTTCATTTTTTTCACTTTTCATTTTTAGGGGGGCCACAGGGGGGTCAGAGGTCAGTGTTAGGGGGGTCAGAGGTCAGTGTTAGGGGGGTCAGAGGTCAGTGTTAGGGGGCACTGGCCCCCCTGGCCCCTCCTAGAACCGCCCCTGCCCTCAACGTCCCGCCAACACGGCACCCAGACCCCCCAGCATTCTCATCTGTTTGTCATTACTGGTGTCATTTTCTGTAAGCTAACAAACGCCATTGTAACACATCACTGATGTTCCGCTGTAACGGTGGTTGACTAATCAGAACACAGTTGGCTCACAGGGAGGGAGGGGGGGGGGGGGGGGGGCAGGAGCTCCAACAAGGCGTGTAGGACAGAGAGTGAATACACATACTATACAGAGATGCTGTATGAGAAACCAATGTGATTTTGCTTTCCACCCCCAGGGCCAAACTCCGGAGCTTTGGGGACAGAGCCTTCTCTGTGGCAGCCCCGAAGCTCTGGAACTCCCTCCCCCAAGACATCCGTGACTAGTCCCTCACCCTGTTCCAGTCCCGCCTCAAAACCATGCTCAAAACCCATCTCTTCAGCTCTGTCTATCCATAAGCCCCCCCCCCCCCCTCAATCAACTTCCTCTCATGCCTTTTCTGTTTATTTTTTGTTTGTTGTTTTTGTCTGTCCTTGTTTGTCTACCCTCCCTCACACTGTAAAGCGTCTGAGTCTGAGAAAAGCTGTAGGCTATACACATATAATTTATTATTATTTTGGAACATTGAACAATGTAAATCTATTCTAGCAGACCTCAACAATGGAATTATGATCAGTAGAAATGGCCATGTCATGGGACCTTTAAGATTTATTGCAAAGGGGTGAACACATGCCAAAGAATATTGACACAACCTAGCAACCCTAAAGTTGATCTAAACAGCACTGTTGAATAATTGTAAAGACTTTGAAAGCAGGATACATTACAAAGCACATTACATGTTCTGACTCATCCTATCAATAATAGATACAGTTGTAGATGTATAATCATTTAGTGCAGCATGAGCAGTTGTTTGTTTGTCATTTGGGTGCTGCTCGGTTCTTAAGGGCGTATTGGGGACAAACATAATGGCCCTTTGAAAAATCACAGCCTGAGGGCACAAACACTTCCTCAGCCTGTTGTTGGTGAAGGGAGTGGTGAGTGTCACAGTCAGAGATGAAGAAAAACCCACTCATAATGAACTAACACTATACCTCACTGGAGTAAATCACTTCTCTATCATTGACATCAAACACTGCTGGCCTCTGACATTTCTCTTTCCCCTGGAGCAGCGTATTTCTGTTGATGAATAATTAAAAAGAGTCTTGATTCTGACTGATAGGACACAGATGATATTTTTCGTGTACATCTGGAGTGCTGTCAGACTGCGGGGTGCTTGAATGTTTTGTGAACGTGGGTGTAGTTAGTTCAGTGAGAACTGAGAAAGCTGAAGCTGATTCAGAACGAGTCCTCACTAACATTAAGAGTGGATCACATCAGTCCGGCTCTGAAATCTTTACACTGGCTTCCAGTCGGCCAAATAATTGATTTTAAAGTTATATTGCTAGTTTTTAAATCACTAAATGGTTTAGGACCAAAGTAGGCTATATCAACGATCTCCTGCATAATTATGAACCATCAAGGTGTCTCAGGTCTTCTGGAACGGGTCTGCTCTCGGTTCCGAGAGTAAGAACAAAACATGGAAAAGCAGCGTTTAGATATTATGTCCCCACAATCTGGAACAAACTGCCTGAATCATGCACGTCCGCAGAAACTCTTATTTTCAAATCGAGACTGAAAACATATATTTTTGCCGCTGCTTTTAGTTGAACTGCTCATATTCAATTTCACACTGCAGTTTGCTTTTTATTCATGTATTGTATAACTGTTGTGTTTATCTAATTATCTTTGTCTTTTAAATGCCTGTTGTAAAATGCCATTATATAATGTGTTACTGTATTCTTAAATGTCTTTTATTTTATTTTTGAATTGTCGCGTGCTGAAAGGTGAAATGGTTTTAATTAAATTAGAAAATGTCACATGATTACCCAAGTTTGATCGGTTTCAAACACAAATTAAAAAGACAGAAACAAGAGATTATTAGAAAAGCTTGAAATATGCATAAAAGTGCTTACCTTTCTTCTTCTTCAGTGGTCAGAAAATATCAACAGACTCCAGATCTGTTGCAGATTAAAACCAATGTCCAACTTTCAAAAACTGTTCAAAAATAATTGAACAATAATGTCAAACAGCATCAATAAAACACAGTAATTGTGTCTGTAGGTTTTGCATTTGTAGAACTAGCACATTGCAAAAAATCATCAGTTTGCATTTGGCGCCCCCTTGTGGGTTAGAACTATAATTGCTATGAGCTATTTATCGGTAACTAAAAAAGGTAAATGTATTCTCTTACAGTTGCAGAAAATCAGATTACTCTAACATTTAAAAAAAATAGGGATTACAATGTAAGTAAATCTAAAAAGAGCATATTGTGTCTGAATTTTAAGCACCTTTACTATAGCATAAAGTGTTGGTGTGTATTTAAACATACAGCAGGGGCATCTGAGCTCAGGGCTGTTTGCTGTTGAAGCAGCACTTTAACACACCGTGAACGTGATTTTTCTGACGTATCGGAGTAAGAAGTGTCTCAGAAGACCTTGAGAAAAGCATCCATCATCAATCAAATGTCAGGAAACCTCTCCATCAACGAGGAGGTATTTAAAATGAAACAGTAAAGGTCATTGCTCTAAAATCAGGACGAGTTTTAATAAAAGGCTGGGAGGAGATTTGAGCCCCGGGGGGTACGTGGTGGAGCGTCTGGGATTTATGGAATCAACGACTGTCTTTACAAAGAGACCATCCTGGTAAAAAGAGCAGATCTCACAGGATGGCTAATTAGTGAGGATTTAACGATACCTGAGGGTTTACTCGAGGTTTCTGTTAAATCTTTACAAGACTCTGGAGGAAGGAGGAGGATCTGCACAGAAAGCTGCTTATCTATTATACCTCAGTGTTGGAGAAGATACGCAAGAGGAAGGTTTGTAAGAAGTTGAAAACAGAACAGCTGCTGCATCTTATGTGCAACTTTGGAAATGACTTTGAAATAATACCACGGATGTGTAATGGGAATAATTGAAGAGCAGAAGTAGAGAGGGGGCATGCGAAGCTCACGGAAAAGTGAAAGCAAGTCATAACTCCTGCAGATTGAAAACACAAGCAGCCATTGTTTCGCTATCATCGCTAAAAATCAACACTAGCCGCTTTCCTGCAAGATTCTCCAACAGAGCCATAAAAACACACGAAGAACTGGAAGGCTTTGATATTTTACACAGAACCAAGAAATAGCAGCTCAAAGTGACCCAGTGTGCGATATTAGATAGTATGCAAGCATTTAAGAAGTAAAGTAGGCATTAAGTGTAGCATTAACGCCTACTGTCCCCATGACGACCAACAATGACCCTCCTTTCAGTGTATATAACAGTCCCATCTTAAATACAGTGTGCTAGGGATCAGCTTAAAAAACTTGATACAAACATGACAGCTGTTATGCCCGTGTCCAGTAAGTGCTGGTTGTTTTTATTGAAATGTTTTAATATTTCAATCCAGTCTGCCTGGAACCTGGCAGACTGACGACAACAACCTGATTACATTTCCTCCTTTAAAAACACATCGACGTGCCGTACATGGATGAAATGTCGCTCGTCGGAGAAATCAGTCCTGTGCAAGCCTTCCACAACTGTTAGATATGATGAATACATGACAATTTAGTGATTGCAGTGGAGTGCACCTCTGTAAAAAATACAGCTGCAATATTCTTCCTGGTGATGCATATGCAACAAGTCCGTGGGGGGGGCGTTACTCTTCGACCGTGTCCTTCTTGCCGGTCTCCTGGCCTTCGAAGAGGGGGAACTTGCTCTCCACCTCGGCCCAGGTCAGTGATCCGTTGGCCAAGTCTCGAACGATGTCAGGCAACTCGCTGACCTGAGGAGAGGAAAACACGGTGAGGTGATGGGGTTAAGTGGAGGGAGTAATTACGGCTGAAAGGCGGCAGCGTTTAGGAAACTATTTGAAGGGATGTCGAGCAATAAATACACGAAAAAGGTCGACACTTTGGGCAACAAATGACCTTCATTTGACTCCGAGCTAGTGGCACAGAACAGCTCATCTACACATGATATGGAGCAGACGTTAGACACAACACTCTCCGGTCCTCAATCTACAAACTGAAGTCACATGCATAAAACTGGAAGAAACGTAAAACCCAAATAAGATGCTTCAGGTTTTGGTTTCGTGCACAACGCCAACGTGAGCATTGTTGTGGCTTGTGTACATTTAAAAGAAGAAACAGCCCCTCAGCTGAGAGGAAATGACTCCAAAGCGATGGATTTGTGTCAAAGCATCCACCTGTTTAATCCTACCCTCCCCCTTAATGCAGAGCGCCCTCTACATATGCAAATGAGTCTTCATTCAGAGTGACAAACCGTGGAGAAGTGCGACTAAGGATCCATTTCAGTGAGGTGCAGGAGGTAAAGTAGTGATTTAGCGCAGGAGGTAAAGTAGTGATTTAGCGCAGGAGGTAAAGTAGTGATTTAGTGCAGGAGGTAAAGTAGTGATTTAGTGCAGGAGGTAAAGTAGTGATTTAGTGCAGTACCTCGGCCCTGATCTGCCTCATGGAGTCTCGGTCTCTCAGCGTGGCGGTGTGAGGCGTCTTGTTCACCGTGTCGAAGTCGATGGTGATGCCGAACGCCACGCCGATCTCATCTGCCCGGGCGTAGCGTCTCCCGATGGATCCCGCAGAGTCGTCCACCTTGTAGGACACGTTGTTCTTCGTCATCGCCTCGGCTGAAAGAGGAGAAGGCAAGTTAACAAAACAGCAGCATGTTCTCCCTCCTCTGTGACAGGAATAGATCGTATACTGGAGGTTATCATTATGTGGGCACTTACATAACTGCTTCACGAAGGGCACAAATTCCTGGTTTTGACTCAGAGGCAGGACGGAGCATTTGTAAGGAGCTACAGTGACAGGGAAGCTGAAGTACTGCAGGGAAAAGAAAACAGGAATAGCATTAATGGAGGAAACACGCTCTTAAATGAATATCCTGTAATATTTCAGATCAGATATGTTTGATCCAGTTCATGAACTTACCGTTCTTTGATCATCACCTTTTCTGACCTGGAATGTGTGCTCAAAGATGGAGTACATGACCCTGCCGATACCGAAGGAGGGCTCGATTACATTGGGAACTATTTCCTCCACTGTGGACGACAAAGACACGCAGACAATGTTAAAGCAGTCGCTCCAAATATCCACACCTCAAACCACAACTTTCCAATTGAAAGACTACCTCACACAATCGTCGCACCGAGCAGGATATCTCCAAATATGGATCAATAAAATATATCTAAACTTAAACTATAGCTTCAAGGATAAGTCGATGATAATAAAAAGTTGTTATTTCTATTTTTAGACACTCGAATGTGGAGGTTTCTTGGGTTCTTTTTGTATTATTAAAGTGAATATCTTTGGCTTTTTGACAAACAAAAAAAAGACTTTGAATTTGAGAAACTGGGATGGATTTTAAAGACCAAATAATATATCAAGAACAATGATCAGCAGATGAATCAATAACTAAATGATCCATTAGTAGCAGCTCTACATAAAACTAAACATGAAATCCTCACCGTGCAGAGTCTTCTGGAACCGCTTCACGCTGACCATGTCCTTCGTGAGTTTGAAGGACTTGCCTTCTGACTCGATGGTGAACTCTCTGCAGAATAAAAGGAACAGCCTTGAGTGTGCTGCGAATATCAAACCAATCAACAACCAGCATCTGCGGCTAACGGGCCTCACCCAGCGTCAGTGAGCAGCTGCTCCTGCTCTGTGATGAAGCTCTCGTCACACCCGGACAGATACTCCATGGCGATCTTAGCGTCCTTCTTGTACACCTTCCCGATGGCTCCTTTGTTGGCCTCGAACTGGACCACGTTTACAATTTTGTGTGGAGGAGTTAAGGGCAATAAAATGCCTTAAAGGGGCCCTATCATGCTCATTTTCAGGTTGATATCAGCAAAAAGCATACAAGGGAGCCTTTAAGCTGTTTCTTTTGAGACTTGATGGAACAACGAGTTTAATGAAAAAGGATATGGGTTCTTTTAGAGGCTTCTCAGCGACCAACGGGACCTTTGTAGCTTTCGCATGGCATTGCAGATCAAAGCAGGAGCGGTCGGCACATCCCACGATCTCGATCCAGCCCTGCAACGAAAAGATATTCACTTAAAAGCACATGGACTCCCTGCTGAGCGACGAGGACGTAAGTGCGATAGTACGTACATAGGAGGTTTTGGTTTCAGCGTCCCAGCAGTCGCAGGCGTAGTGAGCCATCTCGTTGTCCATGTGCTGACGGAAGCGCAGCTTGTCTTTGGAGATACCAACTTTAGTGAGGTAGAGGTAGATCCTCCCGATGAAGTATCCCAGGACGGTGTTGTTGATCACTCCCTGAAAGAACACTTTATTGTCAATCTTCGTGTGTACAGAGAGATCGAAATACCGTTTCCCACAATCCCGAATATACAAATATATGTATAAAAATATGTGTGCAAATATGTATATACCTATATATACACATTTTTAACTAAATAAAAACACAACAATGAATATATACAAAATAACAGATAGATTGATTAGTGTGAATTCTGTGAAAGGAGATTATGCTCAATTGAAACTAACCTAACTCAAGGTGGACTATTGTTGGTAACATTCTTTGCTTGGTGATACAAGATGACATTTCTACTAGAATTTATTTGTAAAAAGCCGTGGTTCACCATGGTGCAAATTGCAATTTTCTTGTCACAAAAGAAGAATAACTTTAAAGTGTCTGAGCTTTTGTTACTGAAGCTGCCTAATACCGACACAAGCTTGGTTATAAAGCCACATTACACAAGATAATATTGACCACAGGTTTCATGTGTTAATTGAACCGAGTATATCTTTTTTTCAGATAACTTAATTGTCCATTAAATTAACATCAAATGGAAATGTGTCTTTGGCACCGGCAAGTTCACTCACCTTAAACAGCACAGTCTAAAAAGGGACTAATTAGCAGTCGTAATTAAAGTGCTTTGTTATTCCAGAGGTGTGTAGTCCAAAAAATATTTTCAATATCGCTTTTAAATTTGGGTTAACTTTGAATTCTCACCGGTATCATTGTCCATGTTTTACTGTATTTCTTTCTGTTTTGCTTTTATTTTAATTGTTTTATTTTTACCTATTTTAATTTCTTGCCAGCTTTAATTCAAGGGAATTTCATTAGGATCACTTTTGATGTTTTATCTTGTTCTGTAACGCACTTTGGGCTGCTTTGTGCATGAAAGGGGCTAAACAAATAAAGTGTATAATTATTTAAAGGTCTCCTATTATACTGTTTATCATCAATATATTACAGGTCTCAGATATATACAGAACCTGTCTCTGATTGGCTGAAACACCAATCAGATCATCGCAGCATTACCCATAATCCCCTCTGTTTCAGCCCTGTTTCAGCCCTGTTTCCAAAGTGCTGATTCTCTGTCTGTTACTTTAGATGAAAATAAGGAGCCCCTCCCCACGCCCCTCTGAGAGACATTTGGTTACAAATAACTCAATGGTGCTCTAGGAGGAGACTCAGGTGATAAGGGGGGGGGGGTTACCCTGGTTGCTGATTGGCTAATGGTTACACAAGCCAAAACATTGTTACGACATCACAAAGTGGCCAAAATCTTCACCATGGTGCAAATTGCAATTTACTTGTCACAAAAGAAGAATAACTTTAAAGTGTCTGAGCTTTTGTTACTGAAGCTGCCTAATACCGACACAAGCTTGGTTATAAAGCCACATTACACAAGATAATATTGAGCATGGCACACAGTATTATTAACAATACATACATTAATATCCAATCAAATCAGGTGATGTGTTGCAGAGTGACCTAAAAGGCTTATTTAGTGACTCCCACCTGCTCCACAGCGTCCCCCAGCCTCATGATCTTTGCAGACTGTCCGCTGGTCTGAGCCTTGGAGGAGTAGAGCGTGAGGTCCAGGTCGGCTACATTCGAGAATTTGGGGTGGATTTTCTCATTTGGATCCACAAAGTGCTCGATCTCAGCCATGGTGAACTCTCTGTGAGGAAACGTGGATTCAAGATTCAAGGCTTTTATTGTCATGTGTGCATAGCTACAGTGTAGTTACGACAATGAAAATCTTAGGCTCCTCCAACACAATAAAACAGATGATAGTGCAAGTAAATAGAGAATAGTCTAAATACAAGTAATTGGAATATTGATATATATAAGTTGCAAACAGATGAATGTTATGGATGTTCTTTCAAAAGTGCAGGTGTTTAACAATCCTATGGCCTGTGGAGTGATTATATGTAAGGGATAATGTGCAGCGACTTGGTCATTACGCTTTTTACACGGCCAGATACTAAACAAACTAACGACTCGACTCCCAATATTAATTGAAATGATTTAATTGACTTAAAAATGATCGTATTTCTTCCGCTAAAAAAAAAAAACTCCGTTCCGGCGCACCAACGGCTGGACAACTTTACGGCAGCACTGACCAACTCTGTTCACGGTTTCTGATCCACTAACAAGTCCTTAAACTCTGCAGAGCCCATACCGTGTTCCTGTTAGTGTTCACTTCCTCTCTGCCTTCTTCTGGGGATTTATCTGACGTCCAGCGCTCCGTCTTTTACTTTCTCTTTCTTGATCCTCCTTAGCAACGGCAGGAACTGCTTCGATAGCGTTTTGAGGAGCTTTTTGATTACAGATTTGAAAACATCGCTGCTTGCTTTAAAAGTAGCACAATTAATTATGTTAAACCTTGGAAAGTATCTAGATATCCCTGCCCTAATGCCAAAGTAACTGGCAACTGAATATGTGTCGCCGTTTGATGTCTATGTCTGGACCGCTGCGTAAAAAGGAGGGTTTCTGCCCCATTACTTCTCCGCTGTTTTCTTGTCCCAGTTTGAAAAGCAAACTGCACGCAGTTAAATCGACCGGACTTCTTTGTGCAGATGTGAGCGTCCTTAACAACGGTTAATGAGTCCTTGACAGCGGTCTGTACTACTGGATTAACAAGGTGTCACGTGTTCTGAATTGACCAATCAGAATCGAGTATTCAACTAAACCATGTAATAATCCTGTTTAACATCATGAGTCATTTGAATAGGGATCAAATCAAAAGGTGTTGGTGGATCTCTCACCTGACACGGATGAGTCCAGAGCGAGGAGAGATCTCGTTCCTGAAGGAGTTTCCTATTTGAGCAGCAGCGAAGGGAAGTTTTCCCTGGTTGAACTCCAGCAGACGCTTGAAGTTGAGGAAGATTCCCTGAGCGGTTTCAGGCCTCAGATAGCTGCGGAGTCACGTCAAATCAATCAGCACATAGTCAGCAAAGTGGTCCACATGTCTTAGGAACGATGCTCATCAAGACAAATACGGTGCGTTTCCAAAACATTGTATCCGCAACCGGGCTATGGAAGGCAGTTCAGCCCTGACAGCTGACTCTAGGGACCACAAGGCAGCCGTTTCTAACATTTCCTCAAATAAAAACAGAGAACAAAAGCAGTGTGGGGTTAAAACAGAGTTGTGTTTGATGATCAGGACACATTTCTGGATATCTATGATACAAATGCAGCACCAAAGACTGCATTCTCCGCTGTATTGTGTTTTATTTTTACCCCGTCATGTTCCCTCCTGGTCCGATGGACGTCTGGAACATCAGGTTGAAAAGGATGGGAGCCGTGAGGTCATTTCCTGTGATGGGAGACTTCACGTTGTATTTCACAAAGAACTCGGTGAGCTCCTGCTGGGTGTAGTTGTCCATCTGGAACAGAAATAGACGAAAAAGGGAATTATTAAAAACTGTCAGAAGCAGCTTTTCCACTAAAGAGCATTTTGTCTCGGTTACAACGGACCTGAGTGGTGACTTCCTCCATCTCAGCCTTCTTCGCTGCTGAGCACTTCTTATCGGACATCAGCTTCTGGAGGTGGGCTGTCGGACACACAGAGACATCAAATCAATACTCTTACAAACGTGGGACAATGCTAAACAGACTATACAAATCAAATGGAAGAAATTAATCTTGAGAAGTGTGAGAATGGTCTCGAAACTAATCTGCATTGTGAAAAGATATCGCTTTAATTGGCATGACAATATCCAAACATAGTATTGCCAAAGCATGTTGTACAAGGTGTTACAACAACATAACAATAAATAAGCACACTTTCCATATCTCAGATAATAAATAACATACTTTCATTAAATAACATTTTCATGAATTATGTCATTCCTTTTTTGTCATCGGAGCCAATTAGCCTTCAAGGAAATGACACGTTCTTCCTGAATCTCACATTATGTCTGCTGGCTCGTTGGCACAGCTCCAGTCTCTGTGGTCCCAGCTCATACTGCTATGAAAGCCGTGTGATTTCTGCTGTTCCAGCCACTTCCATTCTCCCTCAGGCACCACAGTGATACTCAGAGCTTTCCCAACCAGCAGCAGCCACTGACAACACAAGCTTGGATCGCGTCCATCCCCCCTCACTCGGCACAAGCCATGAATAATCCACATGAAAAACCTACAAAGACCCCTGCTGTGTTAGGATGACTAATCTTTAGTTTAGTGTAAATCACTAAATACAAGAGGTGGGGACTCGAGTCATATGACTTGACTCGAGTCACATGACTTGACTCGCATATTTTTTTACTTGAGACTTGCTTGACTAACATTGATAAAAGACTTGACTTGGACTTGGTATTCATGACTTGAGACTTGACTTAAGCTTGAGATAGATGACTTGAAAGGACTTGAGTGTTTAAAATTAAATATTTGCGTTTGTTTTTGTAGTGAAATATTAGGTTTAGTTTTTTCGAAAAACGTGATTATAGCGCCATGCGCGCAAACCTGGCAACCCACTAGACGGCAGGAGTGTCAGTTAACATGGCAGCGGCTAGCTTTACTCCACAAATAGTGAAGTTTGGATTCAAGGATTATCTTTTCGATGACGGTAATAAGAAGAGAACAGCGGTATGCAGGGTCTGCAGCATAAAGATTAGTGACACGACCACCACAACATCCAACTTAATTCGTCACTACAAACAAAAACACAGAGAAAGGTGCGTGCATGTGTTGTTAGCTAGAATGCTAACGTTACGTTTAAGCTACGTTAGACTTGGTTTCAAATCGATTAAGCAAAGAGAAGACAAAACGGTAAATGAACACTAGAAGGGATTCATTTTGACTAACCCTGATACTGAATAATGTAGTTCATCTACTTTTAGTAGTTTGTTGAAATGTTTTAATGATGTTGTTTTTGTTTGTAGAAGTGCATCATTCCTTGATTTATTGTAAAATGAATCTGAACTTTTTTATCTGTTATGATGATAAACTGAAGCAATTTCTAAATTAACCCAATTAAGTGAGTTTTAAATCGTCCTGTTTGTTTGTAGCCTTTATTTAACCAGGTGAAAGCCCCTTGAGATCTCTTTTTCAAGGGTGACCTGCAGGATATTAGTTTATAAGAAAATTATGAAGAGGAACAAATTAAATGATTTGAAAATGATATCTATGTAGGTGCTGACGATGTTGGCGGTTCTAGTGTTAACAGAAATTTAAATTAAATATGTGTAATGACAAAAGCCATATACGATTTTCTTACCTGGAATTCTGCCTTTTTGAACAGACTTTTTTTATTGAGTCCTAGCTTATTGTCTGCAGTTCTGGGGTTAATATGAATCTAATATGATTGTCATCGGTCTAAATTAGATTTCAAATGATTAACTGTATGTAATGAAGATCATAGTGTGGGTTAAATCCATTTTCATAACCACTGTCTTTTAACTGATTTAAATGCAGAAACTGGGATTATTCATCAGAGTATCGTATGACTTGACCTGTGCAATGACTTGACCTGAGCAATGACTTGACCTGAGCAATGACTTGACCTGAGCAATGACTTGACTTGACCTGAGCAATGACTTGACTTGACCTGAGCAATGACTTGACTTGACCTGAGCAATGACTTGACCTGTGCAATGACTTGACTTGCTTGACCTGAGCAATGACTTGACCTGAGCAATGACTTGACTTGCTTGACCTGAGCAATGACTTGACTTGACCTGAGCAATGACTTGACTTGCTTGACCTGAGCAATGACTTGACTTGCTTGACTCTCACCACAGTGACTTGGGACTTGCTTGATACTTGTAGGTCAAGACTTGAGACTTGCACATAGGACTTACTCCCACCTCTGCTAAATACACACAGGATGTACAAAAGGCTTACCTTTGAGGAGGTGGTCGGCCCTGAAGCACTCGCCATTCTTCACGTCTTTCACCATGTAGTCAGCAAATTTGTCCACATGTCCTGATGTCCTAGAATTATGAGAAGAAATATTACATTATAGTGTTTATAAGGACATATTCTGCTGATGTTCAGGTGTATATCAGTATGTAGTGTCTCTACTTTAAAGAGTCCTCTCCTGCTGATGTTCAGGTGTATATCAGTATGTAGTGTCTCTACTTTAAAGAGTCCTCTCCTGCTGATGTTCAGGTGTATATCAGTATGTAGTGTCTCTACTTTAAAGAGTCCTCTCCTGCTGATGTTCAGGTGTATATCAGTATGTAGTGTCTCTACTTTAAAGAGTCCTCTCCTGCTGATGTTCAGGTGTATATCATTATGTAGTGTCTCTACTTTAAAGAGTCCTCTCCTGCTGATGTTCAGGTGTATATCAGTATGTAGTGTCTCTACTTTAAAGAGTCCTCTCCTGCTGATGTTCAGGTGTATATCAGTATGTAGTGTCTCTACTTTAAAGAGTCCTCTCCTGCTGATGTTCAGGTGTATATCAGTATGTAGTGTCTCTACTTTAAGAGTCCTCTCCTGCTGATGTTCAGGTGTATATCAGTATGTAGTGTCTCTACTTTAAAGAGTCCTCTCCTGCTGATGTTCAGGTGTATATCAGTATGTAATGTCTCTACTTTAAAGAGTCCTCTCCTGCTGATGTTCAGGTGTATATCAGTATGTAGTGTCTCTACTTTAAAGAGTCCTCTCCTGCTGATGTTCAGGTGTATATCAGTATGTAGTGTCTCTACTTTAAAGAGTCCTCTCCTGCTGATGTTCAGGTGTATATCAGTATGTAGTGTCTCTACTTTAAAGAGTCCTCTCCTGCTGATGTTCAGGTGTATATCAGTATGTAGTGTCTCTACTTTAAAGAGTCCTCTCCTGCTGATGTTCAGGTGTATATCAGTATGTAGTGTCTCTACTTTAAAGAGTCCTCTCCTGCTGATGTTCAGGGTGTATATCAGTATGTCGTGTCTCTACTTTAAAGAGTCCTCTCCTGCTGATGTTCAGGTGTATATCAGTATGTAGTGTCTCTACTTTAAAGAGTCCTCTCCTGCTGATGTTCAGGTGTATATCAGTATGTAGTGTCTCTACTTTAAAGAGTCCTCTCCTGCTGGATGTTCAGGTGTATATCAGTATGTAGTGTCTCTACTTTAAAGAGTCCTCTCCTGCTGATGTTCAGGTGTATATCAGTATGTAGTGTATCTACTTTAAAGAGTCCTCTCCTGCTGATGTTCAGGTGTATATCAGTATGTAGTGTCTCTACTTTAAAGAGTCCTCTCCTGCTGATGTTCAGGTGTATATCAGTATGTAGTGTATCTACTTTAAAGAGTCCTCTCCTGCTGATGTTCAGGTGTATATCAGTATGTAGTGTCTCTACTTTAAAGAGTCCTCTCCTGCTGATGTTCAGGTGTATATCAGTAAGTAGTGTCTCTACTTTAAAGAGTCCTCTCTTGCTGATGTTCAGGTGTATATCAGTATGTAGCATCTCTACTTTAAAGAGTCCTCTCCTGCTGATGTCCAGGTGTATATCAGTATGTAGTGTCTCTACTTTAAAGAGTCCTCTCCTGCTGATGTTCAGATGTATATCAGTATGTAGTGTCTCTACTTTAAAGAGTCCTCTCCTGCTGATGTTCAGGTGTATATCAGTATGTAGTGTCTCTACTTTAAAGAGTCCTCTCCTGCTGATGTTCAGGTGTATATCAGTATGTAGTGTCTCTACTTTAAAGAGTCCTCTCCTGCTGATGTTCAGGTGTATATCAGTATGTAGTGTCTCTACTTTAAGAGTCCTCTCCTGCTGATGTTCAGGTGTATATCAGTATGTAGTGTCTCTACTTTAAAGAGTCCTCTCCTGCTGATGTTCAGGTGTATATCATTATGTAGTGTCTCTACTTTAAAGAGTCCTCTCCTGCTGATGTTCAGGTGTATATCAGTATATAGCGTCTCTACTTTAAAGAGTCCTCTCCTGCTGATGTTCAGGTGTATATCAGTATGTAGTGTCTCTACTTTAAAGAGTCCTCTCCTGCTGATGTTCAGGTGTATATCAGTATGTAGTGTCTCTACTTTAAAGAGTCCTCTCCTGCTGATGTTCAGGTGTATATCAGTATGTAGTGTCTCTACTTTAAAGAGTCCTCTCCTGCTGATGTTGAGGTGTATATCATTATGTAGTGTCTCTACTTTAAAGAGTCCTCTCCTGCTGATGTTCAGGTGTATATCAGTATGTAGTGTCTCTACTTTAAAGAGTCCTCTCCTGATGATGTTCAGGTGTATATCAGTATGTAGTGTCTCTACTTTAAAGAGTCCTCTCCTGCTGATGTTCAGGTGTATATCAGTATGTAGTGTCTCTACTTTAAAGAGTCCTCTCCTGCTGATGTTCAGGTCTATATCAGTATGTAGTGTCTCTACTTTAAAGAGTTCTCTCCTGCTGATGTTCAGGTGTATATCAGTATGTAGTGTCTCTACTTTAAAGAGTCCTCTCCTGCTGATGTTCAGGTGTATATCAGTATGTAGTGTCTCTACTTTAAAGAGTCCTCTCCTGCTGATGTTCAGGTGTATATCAGTATGTAGTGTCTCTACTTTAAAGAGTCCTCTCCTGCTGATGTTCAGGTGTATATCAGTATGTAGTGTCTCTACTTTAAAGAGTCCTCTCCTGCTGATGTTCAGGTGTATATCAGTATGTAGTGTCTCTACTTTAAAGAGTCCTCTCCTGCTGATGTTCAGGTGTATATCAGTATGTCGTGTCTCTACTTTAAAGAGTCCTCTCCTGCTGATGTTCAGGTGTATATCAGTATGTAGTGTCTCTACTTTAAAGAGTCCTCTCCTGCTGATGTTCAGGTGTATATCAGTATGTAGTGTCTCTACTTTAAAGAGTCCTCTCCTGCTGATGTTCAGGTGTATATCAGTATGTAGTGTCTCTACTTTAAAGAGTCCTCTCCTGCTGATGTTCAGGTGTATATCAGTATGTAGTGTATCTACTTTAAAGAGTCCTCTCCTGCTGATGTTCAGGTGTATATCAGTATGTAGTGTCTCTACTTTAAAGAGTCCTCTCCTGCTGATGTTCAGGTGTATATCAGTATGTAGTGTATCTACTTTAAAGAGTCCTCTCCTGCTGATGTTCAGGTGTATATCAGTATGTAGTGTCTCTACTTTAAAGAGTCCTCTCCTGCTGATGTTCAGGTGTATATCAGTAAGTAGTGTCTCTACTTTAAAGAGTCCTCTCTTGCTGATGTTCAGGTGTATATCAGTATGTAGCATCTCTACTTTAAAGAGTCCTCTCCTGCTGATGTCCAGGTGTATATCAGTATGTAGTGTCTCTACTTTAAAGAGTCCTCTCCTGCTGATGTTCAGATGTATATCAGTATGTAGTGTCTCTACTTTAAAGAGTCCTCTCCTGCTGATGTTCAGGTGTATATCAGTATGTAGTGTCTCTACTTTAAAGAGTCCTCTCCTGCTGATGTTCAGGTGTATATCAGTATGTAGTGTCTCTACTTTAAAGAGTCCTCTCCTGCTGATGTTCAGGTGTATATCAGTATGTAGTGTCTCTACTTTAAAGAGTCCTCTCCTGCTGATGTTCAGGTGTATATCAGTATGTAGTGTCTCTACTTTAAAGAGTCCTCTCCTGCTGATGTTCAGGTGTATATCATTATGTAGTGTCTCTACTTTAAAGAGTCCTCTCCTGCTGATGTTCAGGTGTATATCAGTATATAGCGTCTCTACTTTAAAGAGTCCTCTCCTGCTGATGTTCAGGTGTATATCAGTATGTAGTGTCTCTACTTTAAAGAGTCCTCTCCTGCTGATGTTCAGGTGTATATCAGTATGTAGTGTCTCTACTTTAAAGAGTCCTCTCCTGCTGATGTTCAGGTGTATATCAGTATGTAGTGTCTCTACTTTAAAGAGTCCTCTCCTGCTGATGTTGAGGTGTATATCATTATGTAGTGTCTCTACTTTAAAGAGTCCTCTCCTGCTGATGTTCAGGTGTATATCAGTATGTAGTGTCTCTACTTTAAAGAGTCCTCTCCTGATGATGTTCAGGTGTATATCAGTATGTAGTGTCTCTACTTTAAAGAGTCCTCTCCTGCTGATGTTCAGGTGTATATCAGTATGTAGTGTCTCTACTTTAAAGAGTCCTCTCCTGCTGATGTTCAGGTCTATATCAGTATGTAGTGTCTCTACTTTAAAGAGTTCTCTCCTGCTGATGTTCAGGTGTATATCAGTATGTAGTGTCTCTACTTTAAAGAGTCCTCTCCTGCTGATGTTCAGGTGTATATCAGTATGTAGTGTCTCTACTTTAAAGAGTCCTCTCCTGCTGATGTTCAGGTGTATATCAGTATGTAGTGTCTCTACTTTAAAGAGTCCTCTCCTGCTGATGTTCAGGTGTATATCAGTATGTAGTGTCTCTACTTTAAAGAGTCCTCTCCTGCTGATGTTCAGGTGTATATCAGTATGTAGTGTCTCTACTTTAAAGAGTCCTCTCCTGCTGATGTTCAGGTGTATATCAGTATGTAGTGTCTCTACTTTAAAGAGTCCTCTCCTGCTGATGTTCAGGTGTATATCATTATGTAGTGTCTCTACTTTAAAGAGTCCTCTCCTGCTGATGTTCAGGTGTATATCAGTATGTAGTGTCTCTACTTTAAAGAGTCCTCTCCTGATGATGTTCAGGTGTATATCAGTATGTAGTGTCTCTACTTTAAAGAGTCCTCTCCTGCTGATGTTCAGGTGTATATCAGTATGTAGTGTCTCTACTTTAAAGAGTCCTCTCCTGCTGATGTTCAGGTGTATATCAGTATGTAGTGTCTCTACTTTAAAGAGTCCTCTCTTGCTGATGTTCAGGTGTATATCAGTATGTAGTGTCTCTACTTTAAAGAGTCCTCTCCTGCTGATGTTCAGGTGTATATCAGTATGTAGTGTCTCTACTTTAAAGAGTCCTCTCCTGCTGATGTTCAGGTGTATATCAGTATGTAGTGTCTCTACTTTAAAGAGTCCTCTCCTGCTGATGTTCAGGTGTATATCAGTATGTAGTGTCTCTACTTTAAAGAGTCCTCTCCTGCTGATGTTCAGGTGTATATCAGTATGTAGTGTCTCTACTTTAAAGAGTCCTCTCCTGCTGATGTTCAGGTGTATATCATTATGTAGTGTCTCTACTTTAAAGAGTCCTCTCCTGCTGATGTTCAGGTGTATATCAGTATGTAGTGTCTCTACTTTAAAGAGTCCTCTCCTGCTGATGTTCAGGTGTATATCAGTATGTAGTGTCTCTACTTTAAAGAGTCCTCTCCTGCTGATGTTCAGGTGTATATCAGTATGTAGTGTCTCTACTTTAAAGAGTCCTCTCCTGCTGATGTTCAGGTGTATATCATTATGTAGTGTCTCTACTTTAAAGAGTCCTCTCCTGCTGATGTTCAGGTGTATATCAGTATGTAGTGTCTCTACTTTAAAGAGTCCTCTCCTGCTGATGTTCAGGTGTATATCAGTATGTAGTGTCTCTACTTTAAAGAGTCCTCTCCTGCTGATGTTCAGGTGTATATCAGTATGTAGTGTCTCTACTTTAAAGAGTCCTCTCCTGCTGATGTTCAGGTGTATATCAGTATGTAGTGTCTCTACTTTAAAGAGTCCTCTCCTGCTGATGTTCAGGTGTATATCAGTATGTAGTGTCTCTACTTTAAAGAGTCCTCTCTTGCTGATGTTCAGGTGTATATCAGTATGTAGTGTCTCTACTTTAAAGAGTCCTCTCCTGCTGATGTTCAGGTGTATATCAGTATGTAGTGTCTCTACTTTAAAGAGTCCTCTCCTGCTGATGTTCAGGTGTATATCAGTATGTAGTGTCTCTACTTTAAAGAGTCCTCTCCTGCTGATGTTCAGGTGTATATCAGTATGTAGTGTCTCTACTTTAAAGAGTCCTCTCCTGCTGATGTCCAGGTGTATATCAGTATGTAGTGTCTCTACTTTAAAGAGTCCTCTCCTGCTGATGTTCAGGTGTATATCAGTATGTAGTGTCTCTACTTTAAAGAGTCCTCTCCTGCTGATGTTCAGGTGTATATCAGTATGTAGTGTCTCTGCTTTAAAGAGTCCTCTCCTGCTGATGTTCAGGTGTATATCAGTATGTAGTGTCTCTACTTTAAAGAGTCCTCTCCTGCTGATGTTCAGGTGTATATCAGTATGTAGTGTCTCTACTTTAAAGAGTCCTCTCCTGCTGATGTTCAGGTGTATATCAGTATGTAGTGTCTCTGCTTTAAAGAGTCCTCTCCTGCTGATGTTCAGGTGTATATCAGTATGTAGTGTCTCTACTTTAAAGAGTCCTCTCCTGCTGATGTTCAGGTGTATATCAGTACGTAGTGTCTCTACATGTCTCCATGCTTTAATGTTCAAAAAGCTCTTTATTTTTCTCATACTGCCTGTGCTGCAGCACCTCTTTTCACCCTCTGTCTGAAACCTAGTGCTGTAGCGACGCGTCGACTTCAAAATATCGTCGACGACATATTTCCGCGTCGACGCGTCGCTACACACACGTGGGTCACCCAAAGCAACAAGCAGTTCGCAATCGCACTTCAAACACAATGGAGACTGAAACGGCTACCACCTCCTCCTCACAGGATTGCGCACGAAGCCCTCAAACGAAAACATCTCGCCCTAGGTCTTCAAAAGCATGGGAATATTTTAAAGTTAGTCCAAAACGCAAAGATATTTATATATTTATATCTCACTGAGACTGCTGCATAGCCTAGCAGAAGCAGCAGCTAGCTGTGGTGGCTACCATTAGCAGCTAGCATTTGCTCTCCGATTTTTACATAAAAATGGAATTATGGATTATAAATTCAATCATTTTTTTATACATAGACGTTAAAAACCTATGGATTAACCGATTCAGCCGCGTTTTTTCTCATTTTAATGCCATTGAACACGTCTTTTGATCAGATTGACAGCTACGGCGGTGAGACGATCTCCCTAGAAGCTCTGTGACGGTACGTGTTGTGATGACTGTATTTGCTTCCCCTGTCGCGAGTCCGGATCACTCAGTGATGATACTATATACCTAAATAATCTGTGGAACCTCAGCTTTAATCGGATATATTGTATGTGCAGCTACGATAAGTAATAAGAGTACTTTTATCTTGAGATCTGTGCCAATGTCCGTTAGCATTTTTCGCTCAGGGGTCATTTAGATGCTTCTTATGAGACTTGTGTTTTGTTTTGGTAAACATGGTTTGTATCGGCAGCTAGCTGAGATTATTTCCGTTAATCTGGTATTAAATATTAAGATCCCCTGAATTGAACAACAGAAAAATAATCGTTAGATTAGTCGACTAATCGATCAAATAATCGCCCGATTAATCGTTTTCAAAATAATCGTTTCCCCCCAGCACTACTGAAACCAGAGCCAAGTCTGCTCTGATTGGTTAGCTGGCTGGCTCTCTTGTGATTGGTCAACCACTTGGAGGTGTTCCGACTGCCTTAGCCTATCACGTACAATGTGTTGGAGCGCTAGCCAATAGGAGCGCGAGTGTAACTTAGTTTTGTCACTATGTTACAGATGTAAACAAAGAAGTCCAATGGAACCGGAGAAACTGGGGATGTCAGCCTTTGCAGACAATTTACATGCACAAAAACCTTAATAACACACTACTGTAAAGGGAAACCCCAAAAAGTATAATAAGGCTTCTTTAATACTAAAATTAATGATTAATTTAATCAAATAATTGTTTCTGCAACCGGGCTAAAAAGCTATATTGGCAGCTTCCATGCATCAAATCGCAGGATCATTGTGCGCCTGTTTACAAAAACCCACAGTTCAGCGGTTTGGAGCGGACTCTAGGAACCACAAGGCAGCATTACCCTCATTAATTATACATTAGAAATAACAAATGAGTGTTTAAAACCCATAGAAGCCATGATCTGATGGGTGAAACACCTACTTGAGGACGGGCTCGGGGGTGAGCATGGTGCAGTCGATCTCCAGGATCTGCTCCTCCTGGATGAAGTGCTGCCTCCACACCTGCAGGATGTTGTTCTTCAGGGCGCAGCCGACAGGGCCGAAGTCATACAGGCCGCTCACACCTGAGGGGCAATACTGCATGGTAACAGAGGGCTTAAAGACTCTTTGTACGGTGATTTACCTGCTCATCTAACCCTTTGTTTTATTAAAGGTCACCTATTATGCAAAATACACTTCTTCATGTCTCTTCTACATCAACATGTGTCCCCTCTTCTTCATGTCTCTTCTACATCAACATGTGTCCCCTCTTCTCCATGTCTCTTCTACATCAACATGTGTCCCCTCTTCCTCATGTCTCTTCTACATCAACATGTGTCCCCTCTTCTTCATGTCTCTTCTACATCAACATGTGTCCCCTCTTCTTCATGTCTCTTCTACATCAACATGTGTCCCCTCTTCTTCATGTCTCTTCTACATCAACATGTGTCCCCTCTTCTCCATGTCTCTTCTACATCAACATGTGTCCCCTCTTCTTCATGTCTCTTCTACATCAACATGTGTCCCCTCTTCTTCATGTCTCTTCTACATCAACATGTGTCCCCTCTTCTTCATGTCTCTTCTACATCAACATGTGTCCCCTCTTCCTCATGTCTCTTCTACATCAACATGTGTCCCCTCTTCCTCATGTCTCTTCTACATCAACATGTGTCCCCTCTTCTTCATGTCTCTTCTACATCAACATGTGTCTCCTCTTCTTCATGTCTCTTCTACATCAACATGTGTCCCCTCTTCTTCATGTCTCTTCTACATCAACATGTGTCCCCTCTTCTCCATGTCTCTTCTACATCAACATGTGTCCCCTCTTCTTCATGTCTCTTCTACATCAACATGTGTCCCCTCTTCTTCATGTCTCTTCTACATCAACATGTGTCCCCTCTTCTTCATGTCTCTTCTACATCAACATGTGTCCCCTCTTCTCCATGTCTCTTTTACATCAACATGTGTCCCCTCTTCTTCATGTCTCTTCTACATCAACATGTGTCCCCTCTTCTTCATGTCTCTTCTACATCAACATGTGTCCCCTCTTCTTCATGTCTCTTCTACATCAACATGTGTCTCCTCTTCTTCATATCTCTTCTACATCAACATGTGTCCCCTCTTCTTCATGTCTCTTCTACATCAACATGTGTCCCCTCTGTGGAAAGAGACTCTGAAAGTTTCAGGAACAAAGATTCTCTCTCTTTTTGATCCATTTCTATAAAAACCTGTCTGAAAATGAGCTGATCAGATTTTGGCCACTTTATGATGTCATAACGATGTTTTGTCTTGTGTAACCATTAGCCAATCCCCCCCCCCCCCCCCCCCTTATCACCTGAATCTCCTCCTAGAGCACCATTGAGTTCTTTGTAACTAAATGTCTCTCAGAGGGGCGTGGGGAGGGGCTCCTTATTTTTCATCTAAAGTAACAGACAGAGAATCAGCACTTTTGAAGCAGGGCTGAAACAGAGGGGATTATGGGTAATGCTGCTGCAATGATCGGTTTGGTGTTTTAGCCAATCAGAGACAGGCTCTGTATATATCTGAGACCTGTGATATAGTGATGAGAAACAGTTTAATAGGGGACCTTTAACACTAGCTCTCAAAGTCTTACCTCCATAGATGGCAAAGGCCTGGTCGTAGAAGAATCTCCTCTTGAGGGTGTCCTCCATCTTGGTTCTGTCAACGATGTCATCTTTGGGTTCTAATGACAGTTCCTGCAATGAGAAGGATATTTACTCCATTCTTGACACCTCATAGTCAGCAAATTCGGTCGCAGGAAAGAAACGCATCAAGACATGATAAAATAAGTTGCTTGTCCAAAACATTGTATCCGCAACCGGGCTATGGAAGGCTGCATGAGGAGCAGAATCCATGCATCAAATCACTGTTTTAAAAACCCACAGTTCAGCACTGACAGCTGACTCTAGGAACCACAAGGCAGCATTATCATTGATTACATATACATAAGTGATAACCAAAACACGTTTAACACCAACAAGAGGACATGATACACATCTTAGGATGACAAAATCACAATTTTAAAATCAGCGAACAAGGCACAATAGCTCCTGTGAGGGAAAACTCACACGGTTATAACAGTGTGAGTTTAAGAGAGAGCTGTGTTTGATGACCAGGATACATTTGTGGATATCCGGGAATGGAAATGCAGGTTTGTAATAGTATGTTGCATATCAGTTTTGAATAGGTTTGACACCAGATGTGTTATAACCAGGTTGAATGCATCTAATAATAATATCTACCATGATGTGTCAAACACCTGCATCTCCAGCAAGCACCCAATTCCCAGTCTGCTTATCACAATAGCAGGTTAAAAATGAACAAAAAAAGTTGGCACACACTGCCCATATTTTAATTAAAGTGCATCATATATGCAGCACAGCCTGGTCATTAAGTGGAGAGCTGGCAAGTGTTTGACAGTCCTATTCCTCAGAACAGATGCAAGGCTTGGCAGATAATTGTAGACAAAGGTAATTGATACTAAATATATTGAATCACATACAGTTGAACTAGACTCACCTTGGCTTCAAAAGCCCTCTTCCTCGCCTTCAGTTCAGCCACAGCTTTAGTAACATCCACATCAGGAGCTCCATCCTGTTTCATTTGACGCACCAGTTCCCCCTAAAAACAGAGAGGGGCTTTAGACTGCTTTTTACCTCTGGTTTGGGCATGTTTAATAACATCTTTTTTTTTGTAGGAGCATGAATTTCTTCTTTAAACCCCACCCTGCTCACAGATATCTGCAGCAGCTCATTGAAACGTGGCAAAGGGTGCAGACATTACTGCCGACTAGTGTTAGCATTTAGCTAATGGCTCTTTCATTGACAGCTTCATGAGGAACCGGTGAAGTAAAACATTATCTAATAAAATCAAAAATAAGAAAAAATCAAATCAATAAATCGTTTGAATTAAAGAAAGAAAGACAAATTAAATACAAACATTTAAATATATAAAAAGGAACCGGTCCGGTTAGCCGGTTAGCTTGCATGCTAACACTCCAGCTGTCACCCTGCAGAGGTAATACAAAGTTATCTAACCCTAAGAAACCTATACCACATCAGTTTTAAGTCATTGTGGATGTCTTTGTTACCTGTTCTTTGACAGCCAGCCTCAAAGGGGCCAGAATCTCCTCCATGTTTCCGTCCATGGTTCGTCCTTCCTGCAGCCAAAGACTTCTCTTCTTGTTCCTCTTAAACAGGGACACGGAAAACGGTCTGTTGTTGTTTCCGGACCGGGTCTTTGACCACAGGGAGGAGAAGGAGGAGATCTCGGTGCTGATCCTCAGCAGTTCTGATGTTCTGCGAAGCATGGACCTCAGTAACAAGAGAGGAGATGATGAAATCTGTGGGGATATGTAAACGCAGAAACGGCCTCTGTGCAGCACTTTCGCTACTATTAGTGCAAAACGTATCGCCAGATTCGACGCACAGAAAAAAAATATATAGATATATAAAATTGTTGATGTTGCATTTACTATCACATATTTTTAGTTAATTGGTCTATTTCTAACTATGAAAATAATTAAATGCTGTTGACAGTGGTGTTAAGTAACTATGTACATTAACTCAATTACTGTACTTACAATGTTGAGGTACTTGTGCTTTACTTCCAATCCAACTTTATTTATAGCACATTTAAAAACAACAGAGTTGACCAAAGTGCTGTACATCAATACATATATAAAAAAGCAGCATAAATACATGTAGACAAAACCGATAGGACAAAAAGAAACTAATGTAAAAGCACGAGACAATAAAACCATACTTATAGCCAGACTGAAACCCCTCATACATGATGTAAACACATTTACTGTACTTGAGTATTTCCATGTTATGTTGTATTTCTACTCCACACCAAAGGTACATGGTGTACTTTTACTCCACAAGTGACTAGATTAAAGATAAACGCTATTTATAACACTTAAATCAGACTTTCGTTCCACCATGGAGTAAATTCACAAGCTACCCTGCAGTATACAAACTCATTAAAACTAGCTGCACCTTTACCAGCTTTGAGAACACTTTAATGACCAATCTGCACAATGAGTACTTTACTTTTGGTAGGCTACTTTAACTATATTTGCATGCCCATACTTTTGTACTTTTAATTGAGTAACATTTTGAATACAGAACTGCTGAGGTCTCATGTCATAATCATAATTCCATTGTTAATAATAATTCATTTATTTTATATAGGCGCCTTTCAAGGCTCTCAAGGTCGCCGTACAAACACATAAAAAACAAGATACACAATACCTAACACCAGCATAAGAAACATAAACAAGACAATGTAACAAATCAAATAAATAGAACAGAGGATGTGTGATGGATAATGATCAGCGTGGATAAGCGAGTGTGAAGAGATATGTTTTGAGGCGTGATTTGAAAATGGGGAGAGAGTCAGTGTTGCGGATGTCAGGTGGGAGGGAGTTCCAGAGGCGGGGTGCAGAGCGGCTGAAGGCTCTAGACCCCATGGTGGTTAAACGGAAGGGGGGTGCAGTGAGGCTGAGGGAAGCAGAAGATCTGAGGTATACTAAAATAAATGTATATTGTGCAATTTTCCAAACTCACATTGGTTTCTCATACAGCATCTCTGTATAGTATGTGTATTCACTCTCTGTCCTAAACGGCTTGTTGGAGCTCCTGCCCCCCTTGTGAGCCCAACGAGGCGTTCAGGGGCAGCACAGGTATGTTCTGTGTTAGAGTTTTACTCGGTACAGGGTGTACTTTGAGGGTTTGTGACTCTGCAGACCGTTTACATGCAGAACAAGCTACATTACACACAAGGGGACGGGTAATAACCGGAAAAGCATGACATGGGCCCTTTAAGTAAAAGATCTGAGTACTTCTACGAAATGAGTCATTTATTGTAATAGACTTCTACACAAACAGAGCCCTCTGCTGGTTATTATAAGTAATGCAGTGTTTGGCACTTCCTTATTGAATTCTGTTTTCCAGAGGTTGCCGTCACAATGCAGTCTTTACGCACAACCCATAAACAACCCAACTGCATTCTGACTGTGTCACCATTGTGTTATTTCGGCTAATCCCAGATGCGCAAAGTTAGGAATCAAAGATATAAATAAAGGTTCTTCCTCCATTAAAAGGTTGGACATGTCTCCAATTTGCAACTTGCTTATTCTTCACAGCAGAATGTTAAGTTTCCTCCTGGATGATGCAACACAAAGCCCTTGTTTCCACTCTCATCTGAACAGAAACAGGCGCCTCCCGTTTCCCTCTAGCTTTAAGAAGACCAAAGTGAAAGGATTTGAGTTCAGAGCAGATCCACAGCTGGCTGCAGGAGGAGAGCTTCTTACAAACGAGTCAACCATCGAATATATAAAAGTGTGAACATGGAGCAAGTACTGGCGCCTTTGAGGGAGTCTGTGAAGCAACAGGTGAGAGCAGCTGACACACCTGCACTATAACACATTCTGCAAACACTGGCATGCAGCGACTTGTGCTTTGACAGCTATTGGAGAGGTTTTGCATGTGCTTAAAAATGAGTCTAGTTTTGAATATTAAATGATAAGTTTACATGAAGAAATCACTTCAATGGTTACATTTACACAGCAGTAACAGAAACAGATGCAATGTCTATCAGAGTCAAACAGATAATACAATAATGTGTATTAAATAATGTGCACTTTATATTATTTATATAGCCCAAAATCCTAGTTGTCTCAGAGGGCTTCACAAGTCAAACACAATTGGCAATGTAAAACAATGCGAAAACAGCAAACGTATCTTATAAGATCAATGTGAAAATACCAATTTAAAAAGGAACATTACACAATGACACAAATACCGTTAGAGTACAATCAATTATTGAATGTTCTTCAGGGTCCATAAGTTATACAGAGTCTCATGGCATGAACACAAAGTGAAACTGGAATTGAAGGAGTAGCTGCTGTGGTCAAAGGGGGTATTTGGGGATGATGGCTATTTAAAGCGGATTTATCAACGATCATAAATAGATTTTAATAAACAAGCAATTACAGCTCTCTTTTTTTACCATTTTTCTTTTTACATATATGCATTTTTAATATACAAATCTACATATAGTATTCCTAAGATATAATAACCGAAAGAAAAATTACAGATAAGGTAAATGTGTGTTTTTCTAGGTTTTGTGTAAAAATGAAGTGCTTTTTATTCCTGCAGGGGGATTTGGTGCACGAGCTAAAGGCGAAAGGCGCCAACGAGCAGGAGCTGAACAAAGCTGTTGCAGAACTGAAAGCCCGGAAGAAGATTCTGGAAGCAAAAGTGAGACCTTCAAATCATCAGTCACATCCTTCAGAGGATATCGCATCAGTCTCACAGCTTCTGCGTACTCGGACACCTTTTGGTTCCACTTTCAGTTTGAGTCAAAGAATGTTTACTTAGCTGTAATCCTGGGATCTGATTGTTGTTGTTTTTTCATCATTTCCTGTAGGAGCTAGCTTTGCAGCCCAAAGATGACACGGTGGACAGAGTGAAGATGGAGGACACCTTAAAGAGGAGATTCTTCTACGATCAGGCTTTTGCCATATATGGAGGTAAAACTGAAACCACTTCATTGCATTTCAGGAAGTTATCACCACAAATATTGCATTCTACACACTAACTAACATCTTCTCCAGGTGTGAGCGGCCTGTATGACTTCGGCCCTGTCGGCTGCGCCCTGAAGAACAACATCCTGCAGGTGTGGAGGCAGCACTTCATCCAGGAGGAGCAGATCCTGGAGATCGACTGCACCATGCTCACCCCCGAGCCCGTCCTCAAGTAGGTGACAACAAACCCCAGAACATAAACAACGTCTTCTATTCGAATTGACTGAGAAATGTGCATTATTTTCTCCTCAAGAACGTCGGGGCACGTGGATAAGTTTGCAGACTACATGGTGAAGGACGCCAAGACTGGAGAGTGCTACCGCGCCGATCACCTGCTCAAAGGTGACCGGATTTAAAGGAGCTCCACCTAGTCCAGTCCTCCATAAAGCTTTCCATTGTTTCCATGCATTAATGACAAGGTGTCAGGTTTAATCCCCAAAAAGCACAATGACTTAGGTTTTCTGAACGTCCAATATAAGGACATGTTTGTACTCGTCTGACTTGGTTGTCCTGTATATCCCGAGGGCCATGGTATGTAGAGGAAAGCACGAGTGAAAGTGTCAGATCGACTGGTTTTTCATGTCTGCAAACCAAGTAGACGAAAATGTGCGGCTTTAGTATCTAATATATGTCAGACTTACTTAGACTTTTAATTACAAAGACATACAGTCCGGATAAAAAAACATTTCAGTAACTTTGAGATGTATTTCCTACATTGTTTGGCTGTACTTGTTTGTATGAAAAGCAGGCCTTTTGTCACAAAAATAATATTACTTAAGGCTTGTTTGACAAAAAATGCATATTTACTTATACAAATGCGAACATTGAATTGAATCACTGACAGCTGCTAAATGAGGATATGTGTTTCCCCACAGCTCACTTAAAACAACTGATGTCTGATGAGAAATGCTCTGCAGAGAAAGTCGCCGAGTTGGAGGACGTCATCACTCAGGTGGGTGACACACACACACACACACACATTACTCTGACACTGCTTGACATACAAGAAAACTACTTAAACTTAAGAAACATTCAGGTTATATTCAACGTTTATAATTAATTGAATGGTCCTAATGTTTTTTCGTGTGTCCAAGGCTAGTCTTATTTTTCCTCGGTGACATAGACCTCCATTTTCGTCCCAAAACACATGCACTGTTGCTTGTAAAATGAACATGGACCCCAACACTGTCCTGCAAATACTCAAAAGACACACACACACACACACACACACACACACACACACACACACACACACACACACACACACACACCATGTATACATCGCTTCAGGGGACATTACATTGACTTACATGCATTTCCTGGAGACTTATCCTAACCTTAACCATAACCAACACATGCCTAACCCTTACCCTTACCCTTACCCTAACCCTTACCCTAACCAAGTCTTCACCCTAAAATTAATGATTCCCCTTATGGGGACCTCCAATGTGTCCCCATAAGGGAAGCCAGTCCCCACACGTGACTATGTAAACAGATTTAGGTCCCCACAAGTATAGTAATGCTAGACCACACGCACACACACACACACACACACACACACACACACACACACAATGCTGTCTCTATACTGACATCTGCTGGTTGGGGAAGATATCCCTCTGAGGTTTTGCTTTCTGTTCTAGATGGATAACTACACTCAGCAGGAGCTGGCCGACCTCTTTGTGAAATACAACGTGAAGTCTCCGTCCACAGGAAATGACCTCACACCTCCGACCTCCTTCAACCTGATGTTCCAGACGTCCATCGGACCAGGAGGGAACATGACGGGGTAAAAATAAACACAATACAGCGGATCATTTGTTTTTTGGGGTAGCATTTGTGTCATTGTTGAGTGATTGATTTGACGTGACTCTGCAGCTATCTGAGGCCTGAAACTGCTCAGGGAATGTTCCTCAACTTCAAGCGTCTGCTGGAGTTCAACCAGGGAAAACTTCCCTTCGGTGCCGCTCAGATCGGAAACTCCTTCAGGAACGAGATCTCTCCTCGCTCTGGACTCATCCGTGTCAGGTAGCTAGAAGCTTCCTCATCACTCACCTGCAGATATACTGACAATACAGTGACGTTAAATCTTCCTCACAGAGAGTTCACCATGGCTGAGATCGAGCACTTTGTGGATCCAAACGAGAAGAACCACCCTAAATTCTCCAACGTTGCCGACCTGGATATTCTGCTGTTTTCTTCCAAGGCTCAGACCAGTGGTCAGTCTGCACAGATCACGAGGCTGGGGGACGCTGTGGAGCAGGTGGGACACACATAATTGACGTGTTAGACATTGTGGATATAGTTACTGATGTTCCCTGACAAATGACCATATCCATATCTCTGTGTCTGCTACAGGGGGTGATCAACAACTCAGTGTTGGGTTACTTCATTGGAAGGATCTACCTCTATCTGATCAAAGCCGGGCTGTCCAAAGACAAAGTGCGCTTCCGTCAGCACATGGAGAACGAGATGGCTCACTACGCCTGCGACTGCTGGGACGCTGAGTCCAAAACATCCTACGTAAATAATATTTTCTTGGGTGTTAACATGCATAGAGTTAAAAAACGAGTGGACACAAGTTAAATCGAGTCTGTTTGTGTCTCTCAGGGCTGGATTGAGATCGTTGGATGTGCTGATCGCGCCTGCTACGATCTGACGTGTCACTCCAAAGCCACGAAGGTCCCTCTAGTGGCCGAGAAGCCCCTGAAAGAACCCATATCCTTTCCTTCTCCCAGTAAAACAACCCTACAACCATAATATCTTTTTTTTTACTTTGAATGACTGATATCCTCAGTTACTTACTCTTGCTTTGCTCGATCGCTTGTAAGCTGGATTCCTCAGTTTAACGCCTTAACTTCTTCGCACAAAGTGGTAAACGTTGTCCAGTTTGAGCCCAATAAGGGAGCCATAGGAACTTCCTACAAGAAAGATGCGAAACTGGTTCTGGAGTTCCTGGCCGGGTGTGACGAATGTTACATCACCGACCAGGAGAAGCTCCTCACGGAAAAAGGGTAAATTCTGCCTTTAAGAACCTATATATTAATGTCCTTTTGTGTCTTTTATATTGTTAAATTGGTGGTGTTTTATGTCCGTAGAGAGTTCAGCATTGAGACACAGGGACGGACATTCAAAGTGACCAAAGACATGGTCAGTGTGAAGCGGTTCCAGAAGACTCTGCACGGTAAGAGACCCGCCTTCAGAGCTGAAGAGCAGGATAATGATTCTTGTGGGAAATCAACCGTCTGTGTTTTCCCACAGTGGAGGAGATTGTTCCCAATGTAATCGAGCCGTCCTTTGGCATCGGCAGGATCATGTACTCCATCTTCGAGCACTCGTTCCGCAAGAGGGAGGGCGACGAACAGAGGACGGTAAGAGCGCTGTAAAACAAGAAAGTACGTCTTAGTGAGAATCTCATGCTTGTTTTAATGTTTTTACTGTGAACTTTGAACTGAAAATGACTTATTGTTCTCCAGTATTTCAGCTTCCCTGCCACTGTGGCTCCGTACAAATGTTCCATCCTTCCTCTGAGCCAAAATCAGGAGTTCACGCCATTTGTCCAGCAGTTATGTGAGTGTGATGCTAACTCTCAGATTCAAAGCATTATGAAGTGTAACTTGTTTGTGTCTCCAATATAGAGCTGAATGGTATGGTTAGCGTATCTTTCCATAAAGACAGGAAGTAGGGGAACAGCTAGCCTACCTACCCACCATCAACTTTAAAGCTCACTTATTACAATGTTATGTAGAGTTGGGATCGTTTTTTCAGACAGTAACTTTATATCAAATCCTAAACTAACCTAACTAGCAGGCTATAGCTTAGTATTTAACAATTGTTTGGTTTGATTGAGTGGTGTCAATTTTCTCATCCAACCCAAATGTTACCGTTTCAACATTTTCGGCTTGATCGTCCCCTCAAACTGATTGTTAATTTCTGCTTCTTCTCTCTCCTTTAAGCCGACGCGATGACTAAAAACAACGTGTCCTACAAAGTGGACGACTCTTCAGGATCCATCGGGAGACGCTACGCCCGCTCAGACGAGATCGGGGTGGCGTTCGGCATCACCATCGACTTCGACACGGTGAACAAGACGCCTCAAACCGCCACGCTGAGAGACCGAGACTCCATGAGGCAGATCAGGGCCGAGGTACTGCAACAATAACCACAGCTGTGTTTAGTATCACATTCAGCTGTTGTTTTTGTTTTGTTTCTAATATACACAACCCTATTACAGGTCGCTGAGTTGCCAGCGATGGTTCGAGATCTGTCTAACGGCACCTTGAATTGGGTCGAGGTGGAGAAAAAGTTCCCCATCTTTGAAGGACAAGAGACCAGCAGCAAGAAGGAGTAGCCAGACTGGGACTCAACAGAAGATTTCACATATTACCAAAGCTTATGCATTTTATATTTTATACCTAGGAATGTGTTTTCTCTTTGGGAGTTGCAGTTATAGCTCTGCTCAGACATACAGTATATACTCCCAAATGATGAGCAGCACTGATACCTTGAAAGTAAGAAACAGCCAGGTGGAGTTAAGTTTCTTTAAAAGCTTTTGTATACGTTTAATAAACTATATACTGTACTTCATGTCTCTTTTCTTTATTTGAGTTGCTTTGTGTGCATCTCACTGCATTGTAAGTTGTGTTGCTGCCACTAGACGCCACTGAGAGTTGTGTTACAGTCCATTGTAGAACATGAGAGAGGCATGGATGGACGTTTGGCTTCGGCTCAAAATTGCAGCAGGCTTAGACCTCCCAAAACAGACCTGGAACCCAGGAGGTGGAAAATAGCGGCGAGAGAAAAGAGACAAGGGGACTTTTAGTTTGAAATTGTCAAAGGATGCACACTTCCTCATTGCTACAACAACATATTCATGCTAATTGATGCTCTTTTGTGATATAATATGATGCTAATTGGGATTTTTCACACACTATTCTGCAGAGCTATCGTGCAGAAAGTGGATTTACTCTTTGGTGCATCCTTTACAGAAGTACTTTAAAGTATTAGAGGAAGGTAAAACATGTCAAGAATCCCTAATAGACTGTGTGTCTTCAGTGTGTTGTTCCGCCCCCTCTGTGTCAGTGGTCAAAGTATAAATACATCACGTCACCTTTACCCAGTGGCAGCTCCCTCTCAGGGAGTCAGAGGGGCAGACAAAGCCTGAGCAGATGCAAAAAGTTTCCTTAGATGCTTTTGTTTTTGTAATTTGATATTTTAATCTGGATTTTTTTCCTAAATAATCGGAAACAAGTGGGGGTTTTATTGCACCTCCTCTTTCGGGACTGCAACTGCTGCGTTCAAGGTCAGTGTGACAACAGGTGCTGCGGAGGACGAACTGAGAGCGTGACCGAGTGGCATTTCAGCTGCATTGTGAAGAGAAAACAGGAACAGAGATTTACAAATATAAATACATATGTGCTGTTATATGAAGCCATTAGAGACAATGTTGAATTAGCATTAGAAAAGCAAAAAGCAATGCTTTGATGCAGGAGAAGTTACAGTATGAATAAGTTGATTGGAAAGGAGTTGTTTGGTTAAAAATAGCCAGCAGCTGTACTTTGTTGGGGTCTCAGTTCTTATCTTCTGAAAGTTGCACATTTGCCCACCACTGTTGACTGAAGTGAAATTATTGTGATTATCAGCGGTACTCGTTCTTTATACTGCAACATTTCACAGTGAATTACGGTACTTTTTATTACATTTCACCATCTATTTTGCAGCTACAGTTACTTTGACCTCACAAATGTTTATATGCATTGTCAGACAGAAGTAAGAGTAGCAATAACAAATCGTAGAAATGCTCTGTTACAAGTTAAAGTCCTGCAATCAAAATCTGACTTGAGCAAATGAAAGAAAGTGTTTGCATAAAAAAAAACTTTAAGAACAAAAAGTAAAAGTACTTGTGTATAATACTCCATCTCAGAATCATATACAGTATACATCTTAATATTAAACCTATAATTGTCAATGTTTATTTACAGTAATTTAGTTTTAGCTATTAATATGAATCTGTAAAGTAAATCAAGCTGTTTATTTACTCGTAGCGTAAAATGAAAACACTTAGGTAAAGTTCCAGTACCTCAAAATTATACTTAAAAAGAGTACTTTAGTAAATGTACTTGTAACCACTGCAAGGAAGTATCAAACTGTATATAAAGCAGAATACAAGTTGACCTTTCGCTTACATGTTAAAGCATCAATACAATTATATAATAACACAACAGTGACTTGGGCCATTCAACGTACTGTTACAGTACTTTTACTTTGCATTCATACTTTGTTGCTAATTATCATGTACTTTTACTTCAGTGAATGGAGGACTTTTACTTTTTAAAGGGGCATTGTGACTTTTATTCAGCAAAGGATCTGAATATTTCCCCATCGTTGGTAAATAGTTAGCATTTCAAAGTAGAAATTGTTACAGTAAAAATGCTGGTGCAGCACTTATGATAGAAAAGGATTTAAAAGTAATTTGTTATTTTTTGAATTGTAAGAACATTCACGCTAAATCCAGAATGATTGACAAGCAGCGGATATCTTTTTAGTTACAGATGCAAAAGAGAAAGTTGCATTGTTGCTCTTTTCTTTTCTAGTTTAAGCCCCAGCTGTTTACAAAGGATGTGTGCTGTAAAACCTGGTCTTTATTGACGGGTCTCCTTTTGGTGCAGGAGCTTCCAGAGCTCTTGCTGTCCGTGGAGCAATGGGGATCAAATCAGCTCTTCCTAAATATGAGATCTACTTCTACAACACGGTGCTCTGCCTGGCCACGCTGTGGGCCGGCAGCTGGGTCCTGGATGTGTCCAGCTGTGAGTATGAGTAAACACACACACACACACACACACACACACACACACACACACACACACACACACACACACACACACACACACACACACACACACACACACACACACACACACACACACACACACACACAGCTGATTAGACCCCTGCTGCGCAAAAGCTATAGTATGTCACCAGAAACCATGTACTTATAAACATGGAGTTTATGTACTAAAGGCTAAATCTGTACATATCTATATCTTAATAGGTGCAACCAAACTTGCAGTGAGATGGCATGCTTTATCGATTAGTTTAGAAATGAGAAAATGCAATTATTTGGATATTTTCTATAATTAGTGCCCTGAAAAATGAACACAATACAAAGCAGAGATTTTTACTTTTGTAGGAGGTTATTACTGACATTAATGATGGCTCTGTTTTATTCAAGTGTTCCAGTAAGCCAGCATGCACAATACAAGAACCCCAGAGTGAACGGAGTTTATCCACACCTGTGAATTTTGCTGCTGCGACTAAAGTCTTCTGGCCTATAGCACAAAAGGATTAGCACCACAATGCAATGTGCTGCATTTTTAGATGTGAAAATGATGGATTAAAGAGGCCCTTTTATGCTATTGGAGGTTTATCCTCTCCTGTAGTGTGTTATATAAGTGTGTGTGCATGTAAAGGCTCTTCAAAGGCTCACAGTAGAGGCACTAGATACTAATATGAACCTGAAAATGAGCAGAATAAGGCCCCTTTAAGAAATCTTTGCCTCATTGAACCCCAAAATCTAGTCTAAACTGTGAACCTGATGGCATGAGTTCAAACCTAAGCATTGTGTGGTGCAGCTACATACCGACAACACAATGTGCAGTGTGCATACAGTAGAGAGGCAGCATCACTGTGGGGGGGGCGGAGCTGGAGCTATGCAGACCCTGCAGAGGAGATCAGGTTTCAGTGTGAATACCACAAGAAGAAAATAGATCCTGTGTTAGTCCTGTGTTTATTAGGAGCGTCACTGTCATGGAACACAAGTTGCACATCTGCATTCAAAGGACAAGGAAGCTTTAAATATATCTCTGTATTTATTTACAATCACAATACATGTTTTCTTACCTCTTCTTTGTCAGCCGGTGCAAACAGAAAGGCGTTCAAACCCAGCGTGAAGCCAGGATGGTACTACTTTGGGAGGAAAAGGGTGAGAAAACAGTCATATTTGATGCAGATATAAGTCATCGATGTAAGAATGTTTCTAATGTATGTCTTCATGGATCTGCAGGACTCAGCTGATTTGGAGTGGGTGATGTGGTTCTCCACATTCAGAGAGCACATCCTGTTTGCTCTCGCCGGTCATGTGCTCTTCGCTAAGATCTGCTCCATGTTGGCTCCAAAGGTGACAAAATAATCCACTGATTGAGTTGCAAAAAATGGAAATATTCAATTAAATCAGGGGTGTCCAAACTACGGCCCGCGGCCCATTTTGATACGGCCCTGAGCTAATTCAAATAGTATAATGAAATATGGCCCACAAATCAAACTTGTGCTCGTCATATATTGTACTAATTAAATATATATATGTATAAATCATAGACTGTATATATAAAGGTATACATATATATCACAGTATTCATGTGTGCCCACTTTTCAAATACATTCAATCAATTAAAGTTGGAAACATTTTCAAACTAATCTTAGTTGTTATTAAAAGCCCAATCACTTATTTGCATTATTTTTCTGTATGTGGCCCTCTGTGAAAAAGGTTTGGACCCCCCTGAGTTAAATGCAAGTGTATCGAATGTTCCCTTCAGGTCAGTACTTGAGTGATTGTAATAACATACATGTCCTGGTGGCGGCGCTCCATGTGACCCACAGCACAGGTCCCTGGTGTACATGGTGTACGGGATGCTGGCCGTGTGGACCAGTCTGGGCTGGACCTACGTCACCCTGATCCTGTCACACTGCATCCTGCTCTACAGCGTGTCCTTGGTGAAGATCCGCTGGCTGTGCTTCGTCACCGGCCTCTGCACGCTCGCCACCTTCAAGTGTGAACCCTTCGTGTCCTGGCAGGTAAACAGCTGCCAATACACAGGAAACTAACTGTTATCCAAACAGACATTATGCATTATTCATGCACATCATGTGTACAACATATTGTTATTTTTCAATACTAAGAGCCATGTTCATTCAAGATTCAATGTACGTACAATCGTTTCTGAGTTACATGACAAAAAGGATGAAATTAATAGGATTTTTTTTTCCATTTATGACAAAAAGTTGCAAACTCCACCCCCTCCACGTTCCCCAATGAATAGACAAACATACGACAGAAAGATAAATAAATAAATGGTCATAAAAATTAAATATATGTAAATACAAGTACAAATAAAATAAGGAATAGACCAAAATAAATACATACAACAAAATAATGATGACAATAGACGGTATACAAGTACATACTCAGATTAATAGGATTTGTTCATGCCTTGGCGCTGTTTCTACCCCATGCAGGCAGGCTTTGTGGACGGGGACTTTGATCTGCGCCACATCTTCTTCTACGGAGGATGTGGGTTCACCATCATGCGCTGTATGAGCTTTGCTCTGGAGAACTGCGAGAGGAAAGATGGGAACTACAGCATCCTGGAGCTGCTCAAGTACAACTTCTACCTCCCCTTCTTCTACTTCGGGCCCATCATGACCTTTGACAAGTTTTATGTTCAAGTAAGTAGGTTTTTAGGCACTTGAGGCCAAAATTAGGCTCTAAAAAAACTATTTTCTGTGCATAGAATCACAACGTTTATTGCTATAAATTCACACATACAAGGGATTAGCCTTGGTGTATATGGTGCTATATAAACACAGCTAAATTGAAATGCACAGACTGATAAAGTATTTCAACTATTTGATCTGTTGTAATCAGTGGCGTAGCCACCATAGGGCCAGGGTGGGCCCAAGCCCACCCAGTTTACTCATTGGCCCACCCTGAGAAAGCTTCGGTGTGATTTAAAAAAATTATTTTTTTTAATTTTTTTAATTATTGTTATAAAAAAATGTATTCACCCATTGTGAATATAGAATTCAAAATGAAATTCATACAAATATCGAGTTTAATTAATGTTGTATGTGCCTTATCCTCTGAACCGAACTGATTTACGTTAAAAACTGATTGTTGGTTCCGGCACGCACCATAATAACGTGAGAGAGGCAGAGAGCTGCCTGCAAAATAAATGATGGCTCAAAGTTCACTAATGAACTTTGGTTTTTTTTAAAAAGCCAGACTCCAAGAAGAGCCCCCACTGCCCTCATCTAGCAGCGATCTATACGATCATGTTCTGATAACGATGAAATAGCCCCGCCTCCCTCTCCCCACAAAATGTATTCATTACCGGCAGAACTGTGTGCACACTGCACGGCGCTGCAGCACGTCTGTGAGCGAGAGAGATGCAGCGTGTCTGTGAGGCCCCGCCCCCGCACGCAGATGAGAGAGATCTCTTTTAAAATATATTGAAAGTTAGAAACGGAGATGGTTAGATAAAATGTGCAAGATAACGTTTATGTAGTATTTCTTTATTGTCGAAATGATGACATTTATAACGGGATGAAATCAAAGTGAATGGCCTGCTGCTGCTGAATGCCTGGGGCAAGAGACTGGAAACAGTTTTAAAAGTTATTACATTGTTTCAGATAATAAATAATGATAATTCATTCTATTTAGGGGCGCCTTTCAAAGCACCCAAGGACACCTTACAATTCATAACATATTCCAAGGAAAGGTTTTAAGGCAGTAAAAAGAATGCAGTCCGGGTGATGTGTTTTATGTGTGGTGCAGATGAGAGAGCTGTCCAGAATGACACCAAGATGTTGTGTTTGAGTTCTTGATAAGCCATTAAAACAGTAAAATACGTGTCTCCTTTTCATCAAAACATACCCATCTGTTATGGAAAAAGAAAGTATTCCAAAAGTATTCTAAAAGTAATCTGCCACCGGTACCGGCGGGGAATGTTGTTAGCTTCTGATGTGCAGAAGAAAAATCTGGCCCACCCTCTTTTTTACAGGCCCACCCTAAAGTACATTTCTGCCTACGCTACTGGTTGTAATGTGTTGCTCTGTTGGAGGAGTCTGTGACCTAAGATTTTCATTGACATATCTACACTGTAGCTCTGTGCACACGACAATAAAAGCCTTGAATCTTGAAAGATATGTCTATTGAGCGTCTGCTGCCCCCTGCAGGCCAACAAGTCGGACCTGAGCAGGAAGGAGTGGGGGTTGTGGAACATCAGTCTGCACGGCCTCACTCACCTGGGGGTCGTCATCATGGTGGACCTCCTCTTCCACTTCATGTACATCCTGACCATCCCCAACGACCTGAAGCTGCTGAAGCACTCCTCCGACTGGGCGCTAGGTCTGTGCTAAACCCCAAAATACTTACATTAAAGGTCCCCTATTATACTGTTTTTAACCAACATATACCAGGTCTCAGATATATCCAGAACCTGTCTCTGATTGGCTGAAACACCAAACAGATCATTGCAGCATTACCCAGAATCCCCTCTGTTTCAGCCCTGTTTCCAAAGTGCTGATTCTCTGTCTGTTACTTTAGATGAAAATAAGGAGCCCCTCCCCACGCCCCTCTGAGAGAGATTTGGTTACAAAGAACTCAATGGTTCTCTAGGAGGAGATTCAGGTGATAAGGGGGGGGGGGGGTTATCTTGGTTGCTGATTGGCTAATGGTTACACAAGACAAAACATCCTTATGACATCATAAAGTGGCCAAAATCTGATCAGCTCATTTTCAGACAGGTTTTTATAGAAATGGATCAAAAAGAGAGAGAATCTTTGTTCCTGAAACTTTCAGAGTCTCTTTACACAGAGGGGACACATGTTGATGTAGAAGAGACATGGAGAAGAGGGGACACATGTTGATGTAGAAGAGACATGAAGAAGAGGGGACACATGTTGATGTAGAAGAGACGTGAAGAAGAGGGGACACATGTTGATGTAGAAGAGACATGAAGAAGAGGGGACACATGTTGATGTAGAAGAGACATGAAGAAGAGGGGACACATGTTGATGTAGAGGAGACATGAAGAAGAGGGGACACATGTTGATGTAGAAGAGACATGAAGAAGAGGGGACACATGTTGATGTAGAAGAGACATGAAGAAGAGGGGACACATGTTGATGTAGAAGAGACATGAAGAAGAGGGGACACATGTTGAGAAGAGACATGAAGAAGAGGGGACACATGTTGATGTAGAAGAGACATGGAGAAGAGGGGACACATGTTGATGTAGAAGAGACATGAAGAAGAGAGGACACATGTTGATGTAGAAGAGACATGAAGAAGTGGATTCTGCATAATAGGTGACCTTTAAATGCTGTGGTGTGGTAACTCATGTCCACTGTGCTTGTTCCCAGTGGGCCTGGCTTACTTTAACCTGGTGTATGACTGGGTGAAAGCGGCGGTGATGTTTGGGATCATCAACACGGTGTCCAGACTGGATCACCTGGACCCTCCCAAGCCCCCAAAATGCATCACTATGCTCTATATGTTTTCTGAAACGTGAGTGTACACAGCTTAAACACTTTTGGATCATTATACTGTATGAATCTGTCAAACTAAATATGTTTGTTCTTCTTTTTAGACATTTTGACCGAGGGATCAACGAGTGGCTGTGCAAGTAAGATCAGTCATTTACTGTTACGTTTATAAAATTGGGGATAGCAGGGTTACAGTGTTAGTAAAAACCTAAAAACATCATATATTGTTTGTTGTAAAGCAGTGGTTCCCAAAGTGTGGGGTGGGGCGCAGAGGCATGCCAGGGGGGGCGCGAGAGACCAGGAGGAAAAATGGTTATTAAAAAATAAATAAAATCATAATTTGAAAAATTATTAATTCGAAAATAATATGATACAGTACTATTACGTCTGGGTCTCTGTGTCATTAAAGCTCGGCTCTGTGTGTGTGTGTGTGTGTGTGTGTGAGAGCGAGAGAGAGAGAGAGCGCACCGGTACCGGAGATCGTTGTTGTTAGCTTCTGGTGCTAGCGAGCTACGCTAACAGATATAAGGAGTTTTTTCAACAACAGAGTGGAGGAGAGTCCTCTCCTGTCAGACTGAGAGACTCAGTGAGCTAAATGACTCTCTCAGTGTTCCCTCAGTGGGTCTCAAACGTTTTGGTCACCATTAATGTAAACAATTATTTCCGAGGCACACGTTTATATGATCATTAAAGTTATAAAAAAATAAGAGAATAAATGAAAAACAGGTATGAAATACTATATGACAGTAAAAAAAGAATAAAGTTTAAAAGGGGAGTGATTTGCAAAATATCCATAAAGAAAAAGTAAATCTGTTTCCAGTTCTGTTTCAAATGGGTGTTGAGAGATGTTTCCATAGGTCTCTTCATGTTGCTCTCAAAGTGCACCAGATTGATGCTTTTAACTTCAATATTTAAAAATAAATCTTCCCGGGGGAGCATGCCCCCGGACCCCCCTATGTGAGGTCCACATATAAAAATAGCACCTTACCCCTGCTTACACCTATATGCCTCGAGCCTTCATTGTAACTGTCACATTGTGTATTTGCGTGGGGATTGTTGCAGTAGAACATTCCACTGTAGCGACCGGGACATTAAAGGGAAACCCTAAATGTTTGAGCACCCTCTATGAAACGTCAAGCTACCCCACAGCACCCCCAAAATAAATCTCTGGCGCCGCCACTGAGCCTGACTTGTGTTGGGGGGGCCCGACAGAAAAGGTTTGGGAACCACTGTTGTAAAGGATCAGATGTTATCTCTTCTCTGTGAGCTGTTCTGTTCTGTAGGGAAATACTTTAAGAGTGAATCTATACTTCTACTGCCTGAGTCTGCTTCATGGTTTTCACTTTCTTTGTTCTGTTTTTCATTCAGCAGGTGAACCTATATGTTCATAAAATAGTGTGTGTGAGCTTAAATGTGTGTTTTAAACAAAAACGGAGCATTTTCTTTCAGCTCATATTTCCTTTCTGCTTTTTTAAACTGTAGTATGTGCCCATGTGTTTCATTGTTGCCGCCTGATTGTCTGCAGGTATGTGTACGATCACCTGGGAGGGAAACATGAGAACGTGGTGGAGGAGTTGGTGGCTTCACTTTGCACCTTCGGGGTCACCATCCTGTGGCTCGGACCCTGCGAGGTGGTGCTGGTCTGGGCTTTCTTCAACTGCTTCGGCCTCAACTTCGAACTGTGGACCGCCAAATTCTTCGCCATGGAGCCTTTCGCTTCTCTAGAGGTTTGTCTGAGTGTCAAGAACCTGAGAAGCTTGAGGGCAATACATTTACACAAGAATATTTACTTCTACTGAAAGCCAACATAATAATCCTTATTTTAATTCTGACACTTTTAAACGAATGATGTTTTACTTACAGATCGGAATGTCAGAAGCAACGTCCCGCCGCATCAGAGCCGTCTTCAACACGTTCAACTTCTGGAGCATCGTGCTGTACAACATCCTGGCTTTAAACAGTTTGGACTTTGCCAAGCTGGTCGCCAAGAGGCTGCTTCTCAAAGGTGATTTATTTATTTCATTTCAGTTTGATTAAAAGTCTGTGTCTATCCCTAATCTGCCTAGCAACAATGGTCACATTCAGAACATTTACCATGGGTGTCTATGGGCGAGGCAGCTGGAGTTGTTGTCCCTTAAGGCCACTTATTTATTATTGTCTACTTGATATAAGGAACGCATCGACACAACGCTTACTAATTGTGCTTCTAAAATGTTGCCAGAAGAGTGAATATTATGGGATTTAAAGCCAGTATGAGATCTTAAAGCCTCTTCCTTGCATTCCCAGGTTTCCCTTTCACCACCATCATCGTCATGTTTGTCACCTACTGCCTGGTTCAAGTGATAAAGGAGAGGGAGAGGAGGCAGGCTCTCATCGATGATCCAGATCCTCTTCCTCCTGCTGCACCTCCAACTAACACCTCCACGACCTCCTCCTCCACCCCCACCAGCGCTGCAGCTGCACCCCCCGCTGCTCAACCTGTCGTAGATCCTAGCAAGGAGAAAGCAGAGTAGATGTTGATAGTATTATGAAGAGTAAAGAGTGTTATCGCCAGTGTAGATTTCAAACCCTGAATTGTGAATGAACCCTCAGTTTCTGCTATATCAGTTTACCCTCATGTGTTAATACCTAAAAGAGAGGAAAATGTAAAGGCATTCACACAAATATGATGTAATATACAGTCTAATATATTTAAATAAGTGTAAAATCACCAAAGATGCAATAATCACATTTGACTTTTCTGAAACCTTTGTCATTACTCCCAAAAAATAAAGTTTGTACAAATGTTTGTGGCTAGTTTCTTTTTCTGAATATGACGAGAGGACAGTCTTTTTGCAGCACGTGAGTCAGTGTCAAGTCTTGTTTGTCAAGTATTTCTGAAGCGTTACCTCAGCAGCTGGCAGCTTGACTGACGCCTCCACACTGGAAAACACTTTGCTCACACCTGTGAGGAATCACTGGACCAGGACATGTGATAAAAGACAAACTAATATTTAATGGGATTTCCCATTTTTGTAACTAAATAGCCTGACTACGTCTTGAAGAGGACATACTATGCTAATTTGAGCCTTTACCGACCATTTACATGCACAAAAACCTATATAACACACTACAGGAAAGGGATAATCCACAAAAAGCCGAATAGGGCCACTTTAGAGGGCTTGTATATAATCATTTACTGTCAAAGTCAATCTTAAAAAAAACATTGCAATGAATATAAATTGTATTTTTGAAGAAACGCCCAATAAAACAGCCTGGCTCTTATACTGCAAAGTACATTCTCCTTCTGTGAGGCACTTTTTGAATCGACACATTGATGTTCTGCTGAGTAGAGCGGTGTATGTTGGTGTTATTTTCCGCACCATAGCAAAGATGGCTCGGACAAACTGTAGCTTGAGATCCATATCACAATGTGAAGTCACATAAATAAAGAATTGTGTCATAGACTTTAATGACTCAGAGTCTGCAGGGGGCCGCCTGTTAACCCACTTACTGCAGATACACCCATGACTCAGGATGGATATATTTCCCATGAAGCACCATGTCAGCTGTCAGAGTGGGTGGATGTTCCTGGGGAGTGGGTAGGGTGGAGTTTAGAGGAAGGGAAGAGGACTGTTGGTGTGGTATTGCATTTCATGCTCCAGAATGAAGCTCCAGACTGAGGCCCCAGGCTATAAATAGGCTCCCAGATGGAGCTCAGTTGAAGGGTCAGGACAGCTGGGTGGGAGTGTCGGAGTTCAGCTGGTGAGGGTGATCGCAGTGTCTCTGAATCCAGACTAGCAACTATAACTCAGCTGTAGAGAAGACCCACTTCTGTTTGATTTGAAGCCCCTGAAAGGCTCTTCTGCCAGGAACCATGGCTCTGCCCATAGACCCCATGGATGAACCCAGGATGTACCAGCAGACGCTGCTGCAGGATGGCCTGTTCGAACTGCTGGAGAACAACAAGCTGGTGGACTGCGTGCTGAAGATCAAAGACAAAGAGTTCCCCTGCCACCGCCTGGTGCTGTGCGCCTGCAGCTCCTTCTTCCGCTCCATCTTCCTGTCCGACCTGGAGGAGAGCAAGAAGAAGGAGATCGTGTTGGAGGACGTGGAGCCGGGCGTCATGGGGCTGGTCCTCAAGTACCTGTACACCTGCAAAATCAACGTGACAGAGCAGAACGTCCAGGACATCTTCGCCGTGGCTAACGTGTACCAGATCCCTTCCATTTTCACAGTTTGTGTGTCTTTCCTACAGAAGCGCCTGAGCCTGAGCAACTGCCTGGCTGTGTTCAGACTCGGCCTGATGCTGGACTGCCCCAGGTTGGCGCTTTCTGCCCGAAACTACGCCTGCGAGCGCTTCCAGCTGATCTCCAGAGACGACGAGTTCTTCCAGCTGCTCCCCAGCGAGTTGGCCGCCATCCTAGCAAACGATAATCTGAACGTAGAGACCGAAGAGGCCGTGTTCGAGGCGCTGATGAACTGGGTGAGTCGGGACACGGGGAGCAGAGAGAAAGAGCTGCCGGGTCTGCTGGACTGCATTCGCCTGCGTCTGGTCAGCCAGGATTACCTGAAGGAGAAGGTGGAGAAGAACGAACTGATCTCCAATAACTCAGAGCTGCAGCAGAAGATCCAGGTAGTTAAAGATGCGCTCGCTGGGATAATGCCAGAAGTTAAAAAAAACAAAAGCACGGAGAACGGAGGAGCGGAAGGAGAGGATGAGGAACAAGAGGAGGAGGAAGGTCTTCTCCCGGGAATCCTGAACGACACGCTGAGATTCGGCATGTTTGTCAGGAACTTGATCCTCATGGTGAACGAAGCCGGGGCCGTGGCGTACGACCCCACAGGGAACGACTGCTTCCTGGCATCTCTGTCCACACAGGTGCCCAAGAACCACATCAGCCTGGTGACCAAGGAGAACCAGATCTTTGTGGCGGGAGGATTATTCGTCGACGAGCAGAACAAAGAAGATCCACTGTGCTCCTTTTTCCTACAGGTAGGGAAGGCTCTAAATAACAGGGTTCATACACTTTTTCACCAATGATTTTCCATGACCAAAGAAATGACTCTTTCTCAGCGGTACCACAGAAAATGGTTTATTTGAACATGGAACAGGAAAATAAGGTCTGAAACATGTTGTGCCGATCTAAAACAAATCAAATAGGTTTACTAGCTTCTCCACGCTAAAGCAACTCAAATCTCTCACCAGCAAAACACCTCGTCAGTTAAAAATCCATTACTATACGATACAGTAATTATTATCGTTATAGTATTACTATTTCGGCGATTAGATAAAATATTAATTATAGTTACATTCCCATTACTTTTCCAAAACTTTGGGAAAAATATTGTTTTCCATAACTTTTCCAGGTTTGTAATGACCCCTGAAATAAGGACTTGAGATAAGAGATAGTACTAAACATTTGTGTTTTTTTTGTTCTTTATTATATAATATAACATCTGTACCGCTGAAAAAATAGAAATATTTGTATGGTAAACCTTTTAGAAGCAATGTCCTAGAGGCGTTATACTTTTTGGGGGTTGTGTTATATAGATTTGTGTGCATGTAAATGGACTGCAAAGGCAAAACTCTCAACGTTTCTATATAAGAAAGAAAACAAAAATATATCTGTTTTGATAATAAAGTGCAATGTAATTTTTTTTGGCATTTTTAGGTTAAATATCTCACTCTATGTAGCTTGAAAAAAGTTGAATAATATGTGTTTTCCAGCCTTTTACATGTAGCTACATACAGGGAAATAAAAAGGGACCAACTATGTATCAGCCTGAGTACACATACCTGCAGTGTTTGTCTACATGTGGCGTACCTACAACCCCATTCACAATTGTTTGACCTCCTGTGACCTCAGTATGACCCGGTCAGTGCTGATTGGCTGGGGATGCCCCCTGTCCCGTCGCCCCGCTTCCTGTTTGGTCTGGCCGAGGCCGAGAATTTCATCTTTGTTTTGGGAGGGAGGGAGCTGAAGGAGACGGAGTGCACGCTGGACTCAGTGCTGGTCTACGACAGAGAGTGAGTATGAGTTCAAGTTACTGTAAATAAATCTGCTTTTCTCTGGACTGAATCCTAATGTATTTATAATTCTACAGATCTTTTAAATGGGGGGAATCGGAGTCACTTCCCTGGCCGGTGTATGGCCATGCGACTGTATCCCACAAAGATGTTGTTTATGTGATTGGAGGAAAGGGAGACAGCAAGTGAGTATCAAGTGCAATCAAAGCATCTGTAGCTAGTGCAAATACTTTTTCTTCATGATGTTCTTTGTCTCTTGTGAGAAGGACCTGTCTGAAGAAGATGTGTGCGTACGACGCCAGGAGATTTGAATGGAAGGAGCTTGCACCCATGAAGGTTGCACGCTCTTTATTCGGAGCCACAGTTCATAAGGATAAAATATATGTGGGGACAGGAGTCACCGACGAAGGGCTGACGGACACTTTGGAGGTGTACGACATCGCTACCAACACGTGAGTGCCCCGACATCTGAGAATAAGGCAGACAATCAATCAATCAATGATGCAGCAACATTCAGTTTCTGGCCCCAAGGCAACATTTTGCAGAAAGAGGGAATGAAGAGATATTGTTCACATTTCCTTTAGTTAATTAAACTGCAGTTACATTTTCACAACACCATTTCATTTTAAATCAGTTATTTTCCTCAGGGAGAAACCTTTCAATTTAGCTTTGAAGAGGAAATATGATCGTAATTTTCCCAGTGCACCCTATTGAACTGCTCCTTTAAGTGTGTGTGTGTGTGTGTGTGTGTGTGTGTGTGTGTGTGTGTGTGTGTGTGTGTGTGTGTGTGTGTGTGTGTGTGTGTGTGTGTGTGTGTGTGTGTGTGTGTGTGTTTACATTGTTCAGGTGGTCAGACTTCGTAGCGTTCCCTCAGGAGCGCAGCTCTCTGATGCTGGTGTCTCTGGCCGGCCAGCTGTACGCTGTCGGAGGTTTCGCCATGATGCCTCTGGAGGACAGCGAGGAGATCCTTCCCAAAGAGATGAACGACATCTGGAGGTGGGTCACAACATCATACGTTCATTCATACATTTATTAACTTATCCATAGTGGTCCTCACCGTCACGTTGGCAGAAGAAATAACAGGAAGTCAGACAATACCATTCCAATGGCACTGTTTTAGGGTTTTTCAGGGTGTGCTTGAGTTTTACCTTAAGTCTTCTGTCCTTCTCAGGTTTGATGAAACGGAGAGGAAGTGGACGGGGGTCCTCAGAGAGATCCAGTACGCTGCAGGGGCCACGGTTCTGGGGGTCCGCCTCAACACCCTGCGTCTCACTAAGATGTAAAACCCACTCCAGTTCCTGCTTGTTAACAAATCTGTTACAGCGACGTCAACAGAGACTTTGAGACTCATCGGTTTGATATTACACAATGCAATAGCAGTTTTATGTGGTTCTGGTTTAAAATCATGCACAATTTTCATTTTGATTGAATACGTTTTTATATATGTGTGTTTCTGTGGTTTAAAACTGTAAACAAACTGTATCCTGTTGGCCTTTTTTGCACTGTAATGAAAGAAAATGTTTAGTCATTACAATCATGGAAAATGTGTTTGCAACAAGCTGTACATTTCCCAACAGATGGAAGCCATAATCTAAGAGGAACACACATGAACAAAAACACAGCACACGTCTCCGTTTGCAATAATATATCTATATTGTTTAATATTTAAATGATGTCATTACGCTCTGCTGTGTTACAGACAGTAAACACTAGTCAATAATACAATAAAAGACAGAAAATACAGTCTAATGTTATTAGCACCTCTAGACACTACTGTCCTCGAACGGGTTTTAGTATTTTAATATAGCTGGACTACTGCCTACACATGGTCTTTGTACACCAGTTAACTAAGACATAGTGTTTACATTATAAAGTAGAGAAATAACAGTACACATTATGATTTAACACAGCTGCAGTATGAGTAAGTATGGAAAATGTAGAGGGTATGTGGAGAATACGTCTTTGAACTGACTGACATTGTGGTTCTTATCACATCTTCGAACAAACTTATTAAAACAGCCAACCAAACTTTCAAATGCAAAGTAACACAAACTTGTTTTCAAGTCTTCATGGAGCCCAAAAACCGACCAGATGTAGAAGTGTGGTCGGTGTTGGGGCTCCATGAAATTGCCCCAAAACACGGGTAAATAAAGACAAAAAAAAACGGCCCCATCCTTCTTAAAAAAATAACCTTTTTTCATCGTCAAAACATGAATTCTTACACATAATGCTTTCTCTCCACTCTCGTCAATACCTTAGAAGCCACTCAAATGAATCCCAACATTTTCCAGGAAGGACACGGATACAAATCGTTCTGGATACAAATCGTTCTTGATACAAATCGTTCTGGATACAAACTTCGGCTCTAGCAGCGAAACACCCAAAACACAAGTTTTAATGGAGACCCTATGTGTCCGTCCCATTAGCATTCTGCTTTGCACCGACTGCCATGTTCAATGCTTCATGACGTGATGGACATTTGCTTCGAGGGCAATGCAGAATGCACGTCACTGTGATGTCTAGGCATCCACTTAATCACCGTTAGACCCTATTTTAAGGACAAGGGCAGGTCTGCCTGATCTAATACAAGCCTTTGGCTGCTAGCCTTAGCAAAGGACAATTTGGTTAATCTTCAAATATAAAGCCTTGCCCGTGCAAACGTTTCCCTTCTCAGTTTCTTATATCTCAGCTTCACTGCCATTTCACTTTTAAATAACAAATACTTACACTCTTTTTAGGATTTGGGGGAGATTTTAATCCAGAGCTCGATTAAATGTTTTTGTCTCGTTTGCGTCTGGATTTAGGGAAGGCTAAATCATCCAAGACATCTACAAATCAATTCTGCCTCCGAGGGTGGATTCAGATTTTTGCACTTTCAAATGTTTTATAGGGTTTAAAAACAAAATAATCAGCTCCAAAATTATAAATATGACCCAATTTGTTTCACTAATTAAAAATCCATTCATTAATACTTCGCTGGTTTGGAAACCCATCATCACTTATGCTGCTGTTATTATATTTCCATCTCACTTCAAACAGGTTTTTAGGGTCTGAACCCTATGGTCTGAACAAACACCTCTGAAGTCCCCTCGGTCTGAACACAATGTTGGTTCACAGGATGTATCACTGGCCAAGGACACGTTTCTGTCAGACTGCATTTTTGTCATTTCCTATAATCCTTATGTCATGGAAATATAAAAAACACAAGTGCCATCAGCAGATTTCCGGTCATATAACTGCTACAGCATCAGCCTTAATAACATACTAGGGGAACTGGAGTTTAAAGTGCTCATAATAATGAATATCTCTCTCATTTATCAATTTTGGCAACTGACAACTTCCTTTACAATTTCACATAGAAAGAAATATGACTAAAGCCTATTAAATAGACGCACATTGGTCAGAACTTCTTTTTATAAATGTAGTAATCGGGGAACAAGCCAATCAGAAACAGCCAATGATGTCGAACAGGCCCCTGCCACTTCTGCACCCAATCCACAATCTGATCAATATTTGAAGAAAAATACAAAGAACTTGATCTTTTTCAAATTATTCAAAAACATACATTTACAAAAACGATAAATGTAAAATGTCTGCCTTTGGATTAAGCCTGATGTGTGGCAGATATATTTTCACTACACATCTCTGCTCCGGTATCTGTTGTTCACCTTGTATCTGCAAACATCTTCCCATCATGGGCTAGCGTAGCAATCAAATTCAAAGTGCATTAATCAGTAGAACTAACTACTATCCCTCCTCCTTTACTATCAGATACTATCATAATCTATAACACACAAACAACATTCAATCCCTCCAAGTATAAGGCGAATACACACACTATAACCACAGTATCTCAGTATTGTCTCTTGGTGCCTTTCAAAGCAGTGAAGAGGGAAATACTTGGTACATGTTTTCTCTTTCCTAAGTGGAGCTAACAGAGTGCAGTTCACTAAAATACCATAAGAGAGCAACAGATTATGTGACATTGCCTTCTCTGTCAATCTACCAGAGACAAGATGAATCCTTGGATTGGTATAAAATGTTGGCGACAAACTGCTTCAAAACGTCTAAATTGTAGCCCATTTGTGACCCTGGAGCTCTTGGTCTAGTAAAGCTAAATTAGATTAGAATATATTCAACAATTAAACAGCTCTAGACTTTTCATTTAAAGGGCAGTTTCAAACTGGACCCTGTACAAAAGCAGCAAAATTAAAGTACAAAACATGTGTTAGACACATGAAGAAACAAAATAAAAAGTACCTTTTTCAATGTGGCCATTACCATTTAACCATGGTAGTTTAAGAAATACATGTAACTGGGGTGAACCAAGACTACAAAAAGGTGCGTTATTTTCTTAAATAAAACAACGAATAGCTTCAAACATTTACAAAAAGCTTATCCACAAAATCCAACTTTCCGTAGTACCAGCCAAGACACGTGAGGGCACATTCAAATGACTCTCTAAATGTAAACGAGGAATTAATCGCAGGGGGAGAAACACACCGTAACAATATGTACAGGTTAATGCTATAGGCTACACTACAAGTAGGCTATCTATACAGACAGTGAACGGGAGTGCATCAATAGTGCACAGACTCTTTTTGGATCATTAATTGATTGAAATGTCAGATTTAAAAGGAATATTTTGTAATTTTGAGAATTATGCGTGTTGCTTTCGTGCTAGTTAGCAGAGCACAAAGATACCACTCTCATATCTGTATGCTAATTATGAAGCTAGCTACAGCCAGCCAGCTGCCGGTGATTTTAGCCTAGCCTAGCATCGCTTAGCTTAAAGACAGGAAACAGGAAGAAAGCTAACCTTAAAGTGTTAAAATGACAATTTGTGATTTCACAGGGAGATAGCTTAAAAACACAATGACTTTTAACGATACACAAATTATTGTTTTTACCTTGATTTTTTGCACATATAAAACAAAACCAGATTTGACGTAGTAGTTTTGGGTGCTATTTAGGTGGATTTCTTTCTTTTTTAGGCTTCATACAGAACCAAGCTAGCTTCCAGTCTTTGTGCTAGGCTAAGCTAACCAGCAGCTAGCTGTAGCTGCATATCAATCTTCTCATCTTGGCAAGAAAGCAAATGTGTGTATTCCTCAAAATATCAAACTTTTACTTACAGACATTTTTACTGACAGGGATTCCTTTCTGTTCTACTCCAGTAGGTTTAGGACAAATAATTGTCAAAAGTGCACACAGAGCCACAAATGATTGAGGGCTATTGCATACCACATGTCCCTAAATTTGATCAACTTCTTCAGATACAAAATTGACTTGTTTATGATAGAGATGTAATTATAAGGAGCCCTTTTCTGTTGTGCCAAAAGTACTGGATGTCAGTGCTCTTAGAGAGATTTAGGCATTGTAATATGGGGTTTATCATTTCACAATATACATAATGATGAAATGTACACACTTAATGAGCTATCAGGTTTTGTGAATATACCTACACTCTTTTTCGTTTTTCTCCAAACGTATTACACAGATTGGGTTTAGTTGGAAACGTAAGTTAGCATTTTTTGAACCTACAAATATACTGTAGGTATGATTACATTAGGTTTTACTCACGGAAAAGTGCTATATCGTCTCAGAGTGAGATCTACAGGAGAGGAGCGCTTGCTTAATGTAAGCAAAAGATTCAACAAATTACTCCGACTTGTGGCTTTTGTGGAAGCTTAAGCGTTGATTAGCTTAATGTAGATCTACCCTCATCTTACGAGTCTTCCTCACACACACCTTTACAAACACCACACACTCCATTGCGGACTCTCCACGCATCACATCTTCTCTCGCTTCCTTACAAATTGACTTAACGTGCCACGATTTACACACAATCACAATTATAAAAAGGGAGACGATTAGGAGTACATTTTAAATATCACTAGAGTTAAATGTAAGGTGCAGGATCGATTATAAATGCTGTATAACATTATCTAACTATAGCAGGTGAGCTTACAGGATTTGGTTATTGGCAATGCCGTACATGTATACGCTCAGAGACAAATCAGCATTTGGTTATTGCCGGGTCGGACCAGAACCACTCGCTACATCTTGGCAGAGAACGATACAAAAAAAAGAAAATCTCCCCACACATTAGGGAGGATTTAGGTACTCTCTCCACCCACTCTGTAAAATATGCTACAATCAATGCATTGTGCAAGGCTCTGGAGAGATGTGTGGTGGAAAATCCAAAATAAAACCAGAACAGAGGTGAGAAACTCAAGAGGAGAAGCACGGTGATGACACGTCCTACTGGACTCTGAGGTTATCTATTGTATTTAACAGAGTAAAAAAGCTATTTCTTATTGGTGTAGGTGTAGGTGAGGTTTCCATGTAGCCAGTTTTTCACGGAGGAGCAGCACTGTCCCGCTGCAGGAGTCCTTGTAAGAGCACTGAGAAAAACTAAAAGTGCTTTCGATGCTACAGAGATTTGTTAGTTGTTGGAGTTCATCCTACCGGCTGAAAACAGGGGAGGCGGTGGGGGTAAATGCTGGGTGGGAGGCAGCCCCCCCATGGAGTGCAGCAGGGAGCCATGGAGGGGGTTAGAGGCAGCGGAGGGTGTGGTTGCAGAGCCGGAAGAGTCCACGTCGGGCGAGGCCAGAGGCTGGTGGAGGCCGAGGGGGTCGGTGCCGTCGCTCACCATGGGGTTGCTGACGCGGAAGCATTTCTCTCGGTGGGCCTTGAGCATGTTGGAGAAGCGGAAGCGTTGACCACACACCTCGCAGGGGTACGGCTTCTCCCCGGTGTGTGTGCGGCGGTGGCGCTTCATGTTGGGCCGGCTGGTGAAGCTCTTCCCGCAGATCTCACAGATGTACGGCTTCTCTCCTGCACACAGAGGGTCAAGTGGGGAGGGGGGTGTGTGGGAGAGAAACTCTTTAAGGCTTTAATTAATAGCATTGTATTCAGCCACAGCAGTCAGTGTCAACACTACCTGCCCAAATCTAGACAGATCTAGCAACTGGGTGAATGTAATGGAGCATTAAGCAGCAAGGAGCAAGATATTTCCCTCAGGAGTTGGATGAGACCAAAACAGAGCTAATAGAGGGTGAGACTTCCATGGCCAGCAACACATCTCCAAATAAAGTTACTGTGTGTCTGCTGGACGCTGAAATAGTTAACTGTTTGCACCATAACAACAAGTATTTAACTACTTGTCTTTCCATCAAGCCACTACACGCCTTAAACAGACAGTTCTAACTCGTTTCTTCCCTTTAAATTACTCACAGTTTGAAGTGTTGCTTGGCCTCCGATGGTTTAGATGATGTTGTGATGTGTTTGCTCAAAATAACATAACAAACTTTTGCACATGCAACAAAGAAAATAGGCCTTTACAATATTCAAAAGAAAATAGGCAAAACTCAAATAAAATAACAAACAACTTAGGTATTCTTTCTTTCTTGATAATGCTTATATAACTTCGTAACTTAAAGGGTACTTGTACGATTTGTATGTACGATTTGTATGTACGTGTGCGGTTAAAAACTGTTCCTCGACAGCGTCTCTCAACAGGTTGCCCATCACTGTGGCTTTAGCCCAGGCGCCGTGGGAATTGTAGTCCTTTATAGTGCGTTGACTACAGACGTCACAATTAGGTGACCTTTCTTATAAAATCAAAATACTGGCTCTAACACTGTGACTTTGAAGAGTGTTTAGAAGTACTGCAGGAAGTGACTCACCAGTGTGTGTCTTCATGTGTTCGTCGAAGTACTGCTTCATGTTGAAGTCCTTTCCGCACCACTGGCACATGAACTGCTTGTGTCCGATGTGGATGCTCATGTGGGAGCGCAGCTGGTATTTGTACTGGAAGCGCTCGCTGCAGTTCTGAAATCAAACCCAATTAACACTTTTTACACAAAGTCAGAAATGGTCCCATAAATGGTAATCATATTGAATTCAAATCCTAGCTGTGAGATGTATTTTTGTAAAGCACATTGAAACATTTCATCCTGGTTCTCTACCACTCCCAGATTCCTTGATCTTAGTATTTCACAAGAGACGGCCATAAAGAGCCTCATTTCATTTATATCCCAGACACCAATCATTTCAGGAATTTTACACTGGTGGACGTCTCGGTCCGAGTGAAACTCTTCATGTGAGTTAAGTGTAGTGGATAATAAAGGAGCTCAAACCTCACACTTGAAGGGTTTCTCTCCTGAGTGCTGCAGAGAGTGAACCTTCAGGGACATGCTGCGCTTGAACGACTTCCCGCACGTCTCACAGGTGAACGGCATGTCCTTCGTATGGGCTGAACACACACACACACACACACACACACACACACACACACACACACACACACACACACACACACACACACACACACACACACACACACACAATAAGTTAATGGTATCCAATAGTGAGCCACTCAATAGGACAAATAAGCAAACCCTAAAATAGCACTTAAAGAACAACACTGGGGCTTTGTCATTGGCTAATTACACCAAGGGTATTGGATGTGTCTCGTCTGGTAAAGAAATCTATTGCCTTTGATTTCCTTTGATCAAGTCACTCGGTCAGTAGGGAGGATAAACAGGACGTATATAAACTTATAGAGATACAATGACGCAGTGGTGGAAAGTAGCAAAGTACTATTTTGACGTACTTGTACTTTACTTTATACTTCTACTCTACTCCATTAAAGGTCCCATGTCATGGCCATTTCTACTGATCATCATTTCATTGTTGAGGTCTACTAGAATAGATTTATATTTTGCAATGTTCCAAACTCACATTGGTTTCTCACGCAGCATCTCTGTATAGTGTGTGTATTCACTCTCTGTCCTACACACCTTGTTGGAGCTCCTGCCCCCCCCCCTCCCTGTGAGCCCACTGTGCTCTGATTGGTCAGCTCACCCACTCTGTTCTGATCCACCACCGTTACAGCGGAACATCCGTGATTATGTGTTACAATGGCGTGGGGTCTGCGAGACATCGCGAATGGACGCGGGAAGGGGGGGGTGCTGAGGGGGCTGCAGCACCCCCATCTGCGAGGCTCCACTAGCACCCGCACCCCCAAAACGCGGCGCACCTACAGTGTAAGCGCGCCACAGTTTCGCGCTACGAGGCTCCACTAGCACCAATGGGTCCATTTGGGTATGGACACGTCACCATACCCAGGAAGAAAAAGAGAAATGTCCAACGAGGCGTTCTGGGGCAGCATAGACAGGTATTTTCTGTGTTAGAGTTTTACATTACATTACATTGCATTTAGCTGACGCTTTTATCCAAAGCGACTTACAATAAGTACATTCGACCAGGAAGACACAACCTTGAAGAAAACAGAATCATATAAGTACATCAGGTTTCATAGAGCCAAACATTTCAAGTGCTACTCAACTGGCTTTAGAAAAGCCAGCCCTTTATTAGTATAAAAGTGCTTCGTTAATAGTTCTATCGCTCGAAGTGGAGTTGAAAGAGATGAGTTTTCAGTTTGCGCCGGAAGATGTGCAAGCTATCTGCCGTCCTGATGTCAATGGGGAGCTCATTCCACCATCCTGGAGCCAGGACAGCAAACCCACGTGTTTTCGCCGATGGGAACTTGGGTCCCCCTCGCAGCGAGGGTGCAGCGAGTCGTTTGGCTGATGCAGAGCGTAGTGCACGCGCTGGGGTGTACGGTTTAACCATGTCCTGGATGTACGAAGGGCCAGATCCATTCGCAGCATGGTAAGCAAGTACCAGTGTCTTGAAGTGGATTCTAGCAGTTACCGGAAGCCAGTGAAGGGAGCGGAGGAGCGGAGTGGTGTGGGAGAATTTAGGAAGGTTGAAGACCAGACGAGCCGCTGCATTCTGGATGAGCTGCAGAGGTCGGATGGCACATGCAGGTAGACCAGCCAGGAGGGAGTTGCAGTAGTCTAGGCGTGAGATGACGAGAGCCTGGACCAGAACCTGAGTCGCTTTCTGTGTCAGCTGGGGACGTATCTTCCTGATGTTGTAAAGCGTGTATCTGCAGCAACGGGTTGTAGCAGCGATGTTTGCAGTGAAGGACAGTTTGTTATCTAGGGTCACACCCAGATTCCTTGCAGTCTGAGTCGGGGAAACAACAGAGGTGCCGATGTTGATTGTTAGGTCAAGAGTGGGACAATCTTTTCCCGGAAGGAAGAGCAGCTCAGTCTTGTCAAGGTTGAGCTTGAGGTGATGATCAGACATCCACTGAGAGATGTCAGCTAGACAAGCAGAGATGCGTGCGACGACCTGGGTCTCTGAGCGGGGATAGGACAGAATTAATTGGGTGTCGTCAGCGTAGCAGTGGTAAGAAAAACCATGCGGGCTAATGACTGATCCGAGCGAGTTTGTGTACAGGGAGAAGAGGAGGGGACCAAGAACAGAGCCCTGAGGGACCCCTGTAGTTAATTGACAAGGGTCGGACTCAGACCCTCTCCAAGTCACCCTGTAGGTACGGTCTTTCAGGTATGAGGTGAGGAGGGAAAGTGCAGAGCCTGAAACTCCAAGTTTTTGGAGAGTGCGAAGGAGGATCTGATGATTCACCGTGTCGAATGCAGCAGACAGGTCCAACAGGATGATGACAGAGGAGAGGGATGCAGTTTTGGCAGTGTGCAGTTCCTCCGTGACAGCAATGAAAGCAGTTTCTGTGGAGTGACCTGCCTTGAAACCAGACTGGTGCGGATCCAGAAGGTTGTTCTGATTGAGATAACAGGAGAGTTGTTTAAAGACAGCGCGTTCAAGTGTTTTAGACAGGAACGGGAGTAGAGAGACAGGCCTGTAGTTTATAACATCAGACGGGTTGAGAGTGGGTTTCTTTAGGAGAGGGTTTACTCTTGCCTCCTTGAGACTGTTTGGAAAGTGACCAGAAGTTAGAGAAGTGTTGATGAAATGGGTGAGAAACGGTAGAATATCAGGAGCGATAGTCTGAAGGAGGTTTGAAGGGATAGGGTCCAGAGGACAGGTGGTAGGGCAGGCAGAGGTAATGAGGGTAAGAACCTCACTTGGAGAGAGAGGGGAAAAGGAGGTCAGTGTGTGGGTGAAAGGAGGGTCTGGTGACCCAGCGGTGAGTAAAGGTGAGTCAGAAAAAGAAGAGCGAATATCATCAACCTTTTTTTCAAAGTGGGTAACAAAGTCGCTTGACAGAAGTGAGGAGGGGGGAGGGGCTTTTGGAGGGTCCAGGAGGGTGGAGAAGATGGAAAATAGCTTTTTACTCGCTACAGGGTGTACTTTGAGGGTTTGTGACTCTGCAGACCGTTTACATGCAGAACAAGGGGACGGGTAATAACCTTTAAGGAAGCCGATATTGTACGAAAATAAGATGCCTATCTCCCAAAAAAGTGGAAGAGGAAAGCAACACCCAAAACAAATCTCTGCACAACAATCAGTGGAAGAGGAAGCCTGGAGGAACAAAGCGACCAATCAGGACGGCTGCCACTCACCGACCATGTGCTTCCTGACGTGAGCCATGGTGTAGAACTTCTTCTCGCAGATCTCACAGGAGAACTTCTTCTCGGCGTAGCCGTGCACGATCTTGTTGTGCTCGTGTAACGACCACAGCTTCTTGAAGGCCTTGCCACATGTTACACACTATGGGGAAAAAAGAGGCAAAATAAAGTTATTATTGGAGCTGTTTTGAGGATCTAGTGCAGGTGCGTGAGTTGCAAAGACACTTGAGCGTGCACTGTGCCGAAAAACGTAATTAGAGTCAGTAGATTAAAGCAGCAAATGATCTCTAAAACCTCAGCAGGAGTGTAGAGTGGAGGTACTCGATACATTATAATTTATTATTACTGACTGCCAGTTGAGAGCTACTGACTCTGATCGGCGTTAATACACTTGCATGATTGCAGCTGTGCATGTACTTATTAAGAGCTGAATAACACAAGCTGTGACTGCTATTATAACAAAGGGCATAGGGTTCTGTCTGAAGTGTGGAACAACAATGCATAATTCGGCACAGTGCCTTCCATAATAATGAAAGCAACATAATTAGACAAGCTGTGTTAATTTCTGTATATTTTACGCAGTAACACTAATATAGACTTTACTCTCGAGAGTAGATGATGTTGGATTTGCATTTTGATCCATAATATTGATCGTATCATTAAACACAGCAGATTTTTACTAAATAAGGGAAACAAATGTAAGTAAATAATCTAAACAGGTATAGTAGAAATAATGAATAAGGACACTGTCTGTAAACAATTGGATGGTGCAACTAAGCTAGTACGCTACAATAGCATCCTATATTTATCTGCCTACATCAAAAGTTAGAATTGTAAACTCTGCAAAGTGTCAAACTATCCAAAATGTAATTCAACAGGACAAAATGTTAATGGCTTTAGATGGCCCCCATGAGCAAATCCACCTATTCATTGATTTGGCTGTGGATTCTGTTGCTGGTGGGAGACCTATACTAGGAAAAAGTGAGATGTCCTTCAACAAATTCACTGCTGAGTCCTACCTGGATGCTCTTCTCACAGTCGGTCTGTTGGTGCAGCAGCAGCTCGCTCTCCAGCAGGAAGCGTTTCCCGCAGTTGTTGCAGATCTGCATGCGGTTGTGAGTGACGTTCATGTGTTTCTCCAGGTACCAGCGGTTGTTGAAGACGCGAGGGCATTTCTTACAGGGGAAGTGTTGCTTCTCCTCCAGCCTCACCTTCTGGCCCGGCCCGTCTGGATCCAGCATCCTCTTCCCTGGCCTCTGATTGGCCAGCGTTGCCTCAGTGAGAGTCTGCCTCATGGAGGTGGTTGTACAGGAAATGGCGAAGGCTCTGGTTCCCCGGCGAGGTCGAGCCATCAGGGCCGGCGGCTCCAAACCTGGAATGTTTAGAGTATTCTCCTCCTCTTCCTCATCCTCCTCCTCCTCCTCGTCTTCCTCCTCGCTGCTCTGCCCCATCATCTCCCCCCTCCTCAGGTCATCATCTTCCTCTTCTCCAACTGTGTCGTCGTTCTCCGCCTCGCTCTCCTCTTCTGAATCTCTCTCGTCGTGGCAGCAACTAAACATGGCGCCGGCCTCAATGATGTTTGCTGATTTGCTCTCGGGGCCCTTTGACACGTTGAGGGTCTGGTTGTTGAGGTTGACTTCAACAATGATCTGGTCTCTGTTGAAGGAGGCGTGGCTGTCTGGGCTCTTCAACTCCTCTCCATTGCTCTCCACCTTCGTCTTGCCTGCCTCCTCCACCCTCACAGAGAAGCTGCCCTCCCTCTTATACCCCAGCTCTGCCTCCTGTTTGATATCCGTGTACAGCAGGTTGGAGGGCGTCGCTACACCAGCTCCTTCCTGATTGGCCATGTCTGCGCAGGTGGTTCTCAGCGAGTGGCTGCTGATGAGGTCGCGACAGGAGGCCGCAATGTCGCTCATCTGCAGCAGGGCGGCGGCGTTGAGCACGTCGCGGACAGTGCGGCTGCTCACCAGCAGCTTGGAGGTGTAGATGAAGTTCAGGATCTGCTGCAGGCCCTGGGAGGTCAGGGCGTCCAGAGACAGGTCCACCCGCCGCAGCTGCTTGCTCTGCGCAAACAGGGAGTGGAAGAAAGGGCTGTAGGCCGCCAGGACCCCCTTATGGGCCGGGAAGGTGCTGTGCTGACGAACCAGAACGATGTCAACGTCACACAGGTCGGGCTGGAAGAGGCGCTGCTCGTTCAGCCTGTCCATCAAACAGGTGAAGTGCAGAGCCACATCCTCCACCAGGGAGAACTCAGCAGAGGGGAAGTCTGTGGTTTTCTCCACTATGAGCTGCAGATGATGGAGGGAGAAGGACAGAGAAAAGGTTAAGACATATAGAAATATGATCAGCTAAAGTTTCAGATAGGAAGCCATTAGTACAAGAAACATTTCCTTTTATCACTTCATTGTCTCCTTTCACAAAACCTGGCTACAACCCAAATACCCCTAGTGGAATAATACAGTTTGATACAACTATAATTTCTGCATTTGCATTATTATGTTATTTTAATGTTAAGGATATATTGTTGCAAGTTGTAATTAATAAAGTTGTCTAAACAAACTTTCTTGATATGATGAGTTGTTATTTTGGTTATGACAAAAGACTGCCAATGTTCTAACGAGAAAGGGATCCATCATTGCCTGAAGAGGCTCTGCAACCTGTGTTGATTTGACCTCAAAGTAGAGACCTGAATATCACTGATATCAATTCTAAATAAATACATCCTAAAGCCGTTATCATTTGATTTTCAGAATGTTATTGCACTGCACAAAGTCACATGCAGGCCGCACGACACGAGAAAAATCAAAAGGTGTAACACTCAGCACTCTGTGCAAGGTCCTCAACTTCCCAAGGTGGGTTTAATTTAGCACAGGAAGGGCAGGGTTTCGATCCAGACGGGATGTGAGTGGGGACAGAGCGTGCGCACACACACACACACACACACACACACACACACACACACACACACACACACACACACACACACACACACACACACACACACACACACACACACACACACACACACACACACACACACACACACACACACACACACAATGTGCCCTCATGCATGAGCAACACACATGCACACACAACAAACACAAACACAGTGTCTGGTCTGTGCCAGGACTGACTTGTCTGAGCATTGGTATTCATTGCCGTCCCCCCCACCCATTAGCTGGCTCCCTCCACACACCCACTAACTACACTCTCCCCGAGGAGCTGGGAATTATGCACAAGACAAAACACATCCGAAGAAATAATTAGGAAAACGATGCTGAATAAATACTAACTAACCCTGAAAACAATTAATGGAGTTTATAATTCGAGGCGTCTCCTGGAGGCAACACAGGACGAGTGCTAATATAAACCTTGCTTTGGCTGGAGAGGATGAAGCTGTGAGCCATGATTACATTCTCTACATAACTTATTTGTCAGTGTTTACAGTAACATGGGAGGCACAAGACACGTGCAATAAAAAGGCAAGATATGAATTCATTTTAGGACCATTCTAGCACAACAAAGAGTGTTAGTTCTTCTCTCTTTCCCTGCTGCCCAATTCCGTAATCAATGAAAATTCATTGTTACAGCTGGGAAATGGATTCACGTCTTGGCCTAACCTTGAAAATATAGCCTGTTTGAAGAATTCAATTATGTATTAGATTTATTCATAGTTTTGAGCTGATAAACTGTGAGCAGGAGAAGAGATCGGGTTATCTCTCCCCGTGCTACAGACGTCGCCCAAGGGCAAAACACTGCAGCCTTAATCAGATCAAGAAAAAGTTGCAAACCGGACGTTATGCAGCTTTTGCGATAACAATCGACATCTGCTTCTGGAGATATAAATAAGACAACGCTGTCAAAAGCTTAAATTCTATAAAATGAATAGCATTATCATACTCAAACATCAATAGCTGTGTTATTTGGTGCATTTATTTAGACAAAATGTCTTTAAATTGTAGATTAAGTTCATATTTGTCAGGTGGATACATTAAAAGCGAGCCAGAGACAGAATTGTCGAGCTAACGTTAGCTACAGTTTGGCTAACGAAATTAGTTTCATCCAGAGCCATATAATAGAATGATATGTCCTCAATTACCAGGGGATTACTGAAACCACCATGAAAATGTAGAAATGAATCTAATCTGAATTTTGAAACCTTCCTTCCCTCCCTCTAAATCAGGGGGGTCAAACTCAATTTCATGGCGGGCCACATCAGCATTATGGTTGCACTTAAAGGGCCGGTTGTAGCTATATAAATATACATATATAAATATATATAAAATTATGTATTATATTACATTATTGCCGCTGAATTTGATTATTATCGGAGAGGGTATAATGACTTCATAATTAACTAGTCTGAAAGCAGAAGTTTGGGGAAAATAATTGCAACCAATTGCAAGTCCCTTCAGTGTGCATGTCACAAAATGAGATGCATTGTGGGACATGTAGTATATGGGCAATGTGCTTCTGTAAAGTGGCATGTAACTGTATAATAAACGTATTCTATTCTTTGCAAGCTCTTGAGGGCCGCATAAAATGAAGTCGCGGGCCGTATTTGGCCCCCGGGCCTTGAGTTTGACACCCCTGCTCTAAATATATCAAACATTAGGAAGTGATGCTCCTGACTACCATTCAAGTTTAAGAAGATAATATTTGTTTTAAACAATTCAAAGCAATAAACAACAGCAACAGGCTCTTTAACCAAGGCAACGTTAGCCTAACATGTATATGTTAACAGGTAAGATAGCTGTTCACACTATGTCTATTTTCTGCTATTTTATTTCTATTTGAGATGTTTACATTTTCGATTGTTTAATTCTAGTCTTTTAACTGTCTTATGTGCAATGCCTTGTCTTTTGCTGCTGCAAAGCAAACATTTCCCAAATTGGTATTTTTTCACACACAGTGACGTCACGAGCTACTCACAATGCAACGCGTGCCATATATATATATATATAAATACGCCATTTTCCTGGTGGTGCAAATATCCTGGAGGTGCTAATATAAACAGCTAGCTAACGTAGCCAGGCAGAGCGCACTAGGTTTTTTTTCTGAATTAACGACCGAAGAAATCGCTGCATGTCTTCGGATTACATCTCTGGACTTGAGGGGTGTGCTCTAGGTCGTTACCAGCGTAAACTAAAGCTGTGTGGGTTGTCGGATTGCCCTTACAGACTGCCTGCAGATGTATGGAAAGACGACCCTCGGAAGTGGCCTTCGGTCGATTTTGGCTGTATCTACGTCTAATTTCTGGAAACACCAGGTGAATACCCCACTTGTCACAATAATATTATCATGCCATTGCATATATGTGGTATTTTAGAGTTGACTAGATATTGATTAAGGCAATAGACTATGATATTCTGGTTGCACCTCGTGTGAAATGGCGGATACCGGAAGTACGGTGTCGCCCTCGGCCCAATACCCGTATGTGTGTGTGAAAGAATCAATAAAGTACTTCTTATTTTATCTTAATCCTCAAATATTAGCAAATTTAACTTTTTCAAATACTGATGTAACTACATAGGCTACACATCGATATGTTGTATACATATTGCAAATCAAAACCTTTATTCACTACTTATTACCAAAAATCGTAGTTCTATCTCCTGTTATCAATGCATTCACATTGCCCACCATGAACTTCCGGGGAACGATCCTCGTCTACATGAACCACGTGACGATAACCGTTTTTGGACTTCCGTTGTCGTAACTCTTCTCTCTATATGGCGCTGGTTTCATCTAGAAACTAGAAGCCTGTTTTGTTTAATTTCGTGATATCTAACTTCAAAAAAATACTACAAATGTTGAGTGATAATCAAATCTGCCACAGTTATGATTGTAAACGGAATAAAAACAAAAACAAACTGTAGCTAGAAGCAGGGCTAACTGTTGATTATGATGTTAGCCAAGTAGCTTAGCCTAGCATAGCTGTTTATCTGTCGGAAGCTAGCAAGCTAAAACCCAAAATAGCTGCGCTGTTTTATTTTAAAGCAAAGTACAAGTACCTAAATGATTTACTTAAGTACAGTTCTTGAGTAAATGACATTACACCGGTGCTTTTATGTGGTCAACATCTTCAGTCACATGCGTTTTAAACAATAAGCTGAACATATTTTATAGCCAAACTGTCACGGTTTTAAGTTTGTGTGTCTGGTAGTGGGTGTTTTTCTGTTCTCCTTGTCATGTTTTCCTCCCTGTATATTGTCTGGTACTTTTTCCCTGTGTTTTCCTGTCTGTCGTTAGTTTCCCTGGTGTGTCTAATTTCCTGATTGTTTTCACCTGTCACCCCTTGTGTGTCTCCTGTGCTCATCAGCGTCAGTCCCGCCCCTGATTATTCCCACCTGTGTCTTGTTACCCTGTGTTTAAATTCCCCTGTCTCCCAGTGTTCAGTGTCAGTTCGTTTTTGTCATGGTCAGGTCTTTGCTCCTTGTACTCTTGAAAAGTTTGATTCCTCACTACGTGAGCGCTTTCATTTTTTGTTCTCTATTTTTGTCATCTCGGCGAGAGATTTGATAGTTACCTTTTTTGTTGTTCAATGCTGTTTTGGAAAATAAAGTATCTTACAAATACTTTACCTCTGTCTCCCGGGTCTTGCAATTGGGTCCTACATCCTAAGTGTCTGAGTTCGTAACACAAACCTACTGGGTGATTCTCTGAATCGGGTGCCTTTTGGGTTTTTACATTTTTTTTTTAATGAAACTACATTTTTTGCATTTTTGATCTGGTAGTGGACTACTTCAAACTTTGAGAAAACAAATGTTCCCACCTCAGGCACAAAATATATATAATTACTAGGAATTTCCTTGAAAAAATGTGACGGGGTTGAAGTTTTTGGCAAAAAGTAGCCATGAGGCCTTGTTTAGCTAAGACAGCACCACATGGAATTTAAGGACATCATAAAATTGTAATATTTTGCAAAACTATTGTTTAATTTTTCCTAAATAATTTACTACAAGTTTCCTCAATAGACTTCTGTGATGTCACTCCCTCAATGCAGATGTCACATGGACTTATCCATTATTTTAATAGGGGGGTAAAATGTATAGCGTGACGGGGTTGAAACAAACTGGGGGACGAGTGTCAATAGTGCAATTTCACAGATAATTCATGCATTTTTCAGATTTCTTTTTCTCAGTTAAAGTACACACGCATTATGATTATATTAGCATCAAAATGTTGGTATAATTGGCAATTGTTATTTGTTTAATATTCAATGAATATGTGATGATGCTCAGTGAGGACATACAAAAATGTGTGTTGTCTACAAAGACAACTAATTATTATAAAACTAAAACTAAATATATATATTTAGTTTTACATTGTGATGGGATGGATGGGTCAAATGCAGAGAAACCGTTTCGTTACATAGTACCTGTACTACGTAATGACAATAAGTTGAATCTATCTATCTATCTAATGCAAAACACCCTGTTCCTTTAATTCAGTGCTTTAAAAATACATGTTGTAGTTTCCTTTCATTTAAAATCTTTGAAGTAAGCTTGGGGGACACAAAGGGCACCCGATTCAGAGAATCACCCTACTACTGGTAAATAAGGGGTTTCAATCATTCAATCACTGCTTTATTTTCATGCTTTAAACTACATAATCAAATAGTTGCAGTTTCCATGCCTCATCTGTCACAATATGCAATAAAGCTCAAGCCATCCAGTCACATTTCATCACATTCAGTACTGCAGCCAAACAAGTAGCCTACTTTGCAATTAAACTCTGCATCCAACTGGCTCCATCTTTGTCTGTCATTCCGTCACCTACCCCTGCCCCCCCTCTCCTCCCAAATGTCAGGCAGAGAGCTTGTTTGCTGTCATTAGACGGAGCGCCACCTTTAACCAGCCTCTCAGTCAGATGTCTCCTAATACATTATTCATATTTGGCCTGACCCGTGACAAACACGCAGCGGGGGGATTACTGCCAAGAGGTGTCATTTAAACAGGCTTCAATCAAAGCTCTCTATTCACACAGCATTTAATCTGTCAAACACAATATGTGAGGCGATCCTCTTCTAATGTGGAGGACCTGTTGCACACTGAAACTGTTTTATAAATCTTATATGTTGCAGAATTTCGAAGAAGGCAATCGTCTATTGAGAAAATCTTCCATTGTGTGTTGGATAGAGATACTCTGTAGATATCTTTAACTGTCGATACGTTTACATACTATATTCTACAGTTTTCGTATATATATTTACTCTTTTAGTTTTTTAATGTAATATATAAAGTTAATCTAATCTAAATTATTCTACTTGGCCCTGTAAAACATTGATTAACTGGTGGTCACTCAAGAGTGTCAGACATCATATTTGAACAACTTTGGAGGGCAGATGCATTTTGGGAAGATAATGACACAAAAAAACATGTCTGATGGCAATGCCTTCATTCAAAATCGAGGTTTCAAACTTGGAAACTAGTTTAGCACTAATCCAGTTTTGATGGATGATGCACAGGATTATTGCTCGGACCAAGAGGAAGCTACTTCATTAGTTTAGCTAATTACCTCTATTGAGTTGAGCTTGAGTTATCATGAATGCGTCAATCAAAGCTTGTGATATAACAGTAAGTGGAGAATCCTCAGCCATGTCGCTGGTATGCACTTGTTGGCAGAAGCTTGTCTCCTGGACCTGAGCCAGACAGATACGAATGTGAGAATAAAAATCTCTCTTTCTAAATTTGACTTTCACTGGTGAGAATGCCCTTTTCTCTCCAGCACCTGCACAGGACGACCCGTGTGGATTTACTGCTCTGTAAAGTCTCCGTCACTGGGGATGTGGTGTGACCTCCACACAGCTGCCATTAAAAAAGCTCTCTTGTCTGCTCACTGAGATGTAGTGTGACGCCATGTTCACCATTACAAGTGAAAGTGCTGCTTGTTATAGCATTAAATGGAAATACAGTATATAGTTATTGAGTCAATGTACCTAATACCTAATGTCCTCTACTGGCACATGTAAATCAATGCTTTTGGTTAAAATAAAGCTATAATTTCCCTACAATGTAATCCTGCAAATATTTTTCACAAAGGTAAAAGCAGATTTACGAGCAGGGAACTAGAAAAACATCTACCACGAGTGTGTTGTTTTCTGGCTGTGGTGACCAGGCAGAGCCATTAGCAAGAGCCAATGACAGCACACACACACACACACACACACACACACACACACACACACACACACACACACACACACACACACACACACACACACACACACACACACACACACACACACACACACAGCGATGGAGGGCAGGTTGTATTCATGCAGCACAGAGTCCCGGGGGGGGGAAACACTGCAGGGGTTAAATCTTTCTGTGCCGCCTGCCAACAGTCTCAGACTGAACTCAGTGTGCTCTCACTTCACCTTCTTTATCTTTCTAAACAAACGTATGTGGGAGATATGGGAACAGTCAATACCACTATAGTGCACTGAATCTCAAATATCAATATATCTGGTATAACTAACTACAGGAAAGGGAAAACCCCCCAAAAGCATAATAAGGCCCCTTTAAGACAGCAATCCCATGATGCCTCGTTCCCTCTTGTCACTCAGCGGGAAGTTTAGGTATTTTGGCTCTGCCCCTTCCACCCATGGAGCCCTTCAACCTACAGTAAAGAGCACACTCAGCAGAGAGGGGCTCCTGCTGAGGGGCCAGACGTGACTGACACCCGGAGGAAGGAGAGTGGGCACCGCGTCAGGCCTCATCTCACTCACTGGCATGGAGATGGGAGGGGAGGGGAGCACACACACACACACACACACACACACACACACACACACACACACACACACACACACACACACACACCCCTGAGTCATCACCAGACGAGAGCAAAGCATGACGGGCCTGAATACAAGCTACACACAGAGATCATGCAGTTTGGCCTCAGAGTAACATCAGAGGGTGAGATATGGATAGGATCATGTGTAAGCACAAACAAAAAAGAACGGCACAAGGGCACGTAGTTTCTGGCAGAGTAAAATCAGACAGCTATTAAAAAGTCATCAGGTTAATGACTGACACTGTGTCCTCTGAGCATAGCAGGCCTTAGAGGAAACACAGGTGAGGTCTCAGAGAAGCTGAGCCAGAGCAGTAAGTCCTGATTTCCTGGGAATATGTGGTTTATGATACAGGAAAGGAAGCCCAAGGTCTCACAGGTCCCCCGCGTAAGGGACTCCATTTACTGTTGAGTGATTGTCAACATTGTTGTTGGAGAGAAAAATCTAGATGACAGAGAAGCAGAGTAACCGAAAACTACACAAAACTACTACAATCGAACACAAAATGACTAGAATCTGATGCCAAACGACCAAAGGGAAAGACGAAATGACTACAAAGACAGGCAAACCACAGAAAAGGACCAATAAGAGAAGCAATACTACTACTTGGGAGACTCAATACAAACTAGATGTGAAAGTACTACAGAGGAAAGCTAAACCACCGAAAAAAGATGCATAATAACCGATTTAAGAGTCAAAAAAGGTAAAGTGACTTACAAAGATTACAAGAAGATGCAAAAATGACTGAAAAGTTTGGAAACACGACTGCAGAAACAAAAAAACAACAAACGGCTCAATGAAGATGAAAAAGAAACCCAC